>NC_058407.1:70308541-70506840 GCF_002201575.2 Neomonachus schauinslandi
TCCTTTCCTTTCCTTTCCTTTCCTTTCCTTTCCTTTCCTTTCCTTTCTTTCCTTTTCTTTCTCCCCTTCTCATCTATCATAAAATAATCATAGTTTCATATTTTTATTTATTTATTTGAGAGTGAGAGAGAGAAAGAGAGCATGAGCGGGGGTGGAGGGGAAGGGGCAGAGGCAGAGGGAGAAACAGGCTCCCTGCTGAGCAGGGAGCCCCATGTGGGGCTTGATCCCAGTACCCCAGGATCATGACCTGAGCCGAAGGTGGACGCTTAACTGACTGAGCCCCCCAGGTGCCCCCATAGTTTCATATTTTATTAAATCTTAGATACCACTGATTGTTAGATGCACTTACTTTTGTATAATTAAGCCAAGAAAATTCTGTAATTTAAGCTATGATGCCTTTTATCATATACAAATTTTATTCTATTGTTATTGAAAGAGATCTTTTAGACTTATTTGGATCTTTACCATTAATTATGCTTGTGGATACATGGAAATATGAACGGAACAGTTAGTTATATTGTGATTTATAATAAGAAATATATACTTGGTATATTTGGTCTTAGTTCACTGTTCCTGGCACAAAAATCCTAAAACTCTTAAAATTTCTTAAGTGATGAGAGCAACAAAGGTGACTTTTTTATGTTAATGAGGTGACTTTTGGACTTTTGGACCATGTAAGGATGGAGCCTGGTTGCCAGGATAGCCAACCACGTGATTAGAGGGTTGGAACTTTCGGTCCCACCCCTGACCTCTGGGGAGGGGAGTGGGGCTGGATGTTGAGCCAATCTCCAATGGCCAATGACTTAATCAATCTTGCCTATGTAATGAAGACCCCATAAAAATCCCAAAAGGATGGGGTTGGGAGAACTTCTGGATTGGTGAACATGTAGAGATTTAGGAAAAGAGGCATCCCTGAAGAAGGCATGGAAGCTCTGTGCCCTTTCTCCTTACCTTGCCTTATGTATCTCTTCCATCTGGCTGTTCCTGAGTTATATTGTTTTCTAATAAACTGGTGATCTAGTAAGTGAAATGTTTCTCTGAGTTCTGTGAGCCACTCTAGAAAATTAGTCAAACCCAAGAAATGGATGACTGGAATCTCCAGTCTCTAGCCAGTCGGTCAGAATCATAGGTGACAACCTGGACCTGCGACTGGTGTCTGAAGTGGGGGAAGGGGCAGTCTTGTAGGGCTGAGCTCTTAATGTGCGGGATCTATGCTATCTCTGGGGACATAGTGTCAGAATTGAGTTGAATTGTAGGACACCCAGCTGGTGCCCTACATCCTCTCCCAACACACATGTTAGAATTGGTACCAGAACATTTTATTACTAAAACTTGTTAACATTCTTTGAATGCACTTTTTGGCTCAGTTGTGAATGTTTGGGGTTTTCCCATACTCTATTTTTTTTTTTAAGAGAGAGAGAGAGAATGAGAGAGAGCACGATAGCAGGGTGAGGGGCAGAGGGAGAATCAGACTTCCTGATGAGCAGGGAGCCTGATGTGGGACTCCATCCCGGGACTCAGGGATCATGACCTGAGCTGAAGGCAGACGCTTAACTGACTGAGCCACCCAGGTGCCCTCCCATACTCTATTTTCCTCTGAGTCATCAGAAGCATTGGTATAGCATTTCTTAAATGCTATTATCTCTAGAATTTTATTCCAAGTGACTGACACCCACAGGCATTCCTATCACCTGGCCAGAGTAGTAATTAGATTCATCTCAATTTCTGAGATGTTCAAATATGAAAAAAACAGAGCATAATACTTAGAAACTGTTGGGTATATTTAAGAGTGAGGTAATAATTATATCTAGAAATGTTACTAGTTCAAACACAATAGAAAGTAGATCCTTTGAAACCATAAAAGTTAGAACAATATTAATTTTAAACTAAACAAATAGGTGAGGTGGTACAAAATTCCTTTGAGGGACAAATTAGCAAAAAAATGTGAAGAGCGTCTGGTAGAGAAGGCAACACATGAAATGAGGAAAGACTGAAAATTGAGTGACATGGTATTTTTTTTAAATACTATTTACATATTTTGGTTAATTTTTGGTTGGGGATTGCAGCTTAGAATGAATTGTCAATTATCAAGGTATATGAAAAGAATTCAGACAAATTCAGATGAAGGAAATTAATATATTCAGCCAAGTATTGCCTTTCCTTCCTGCATTTCTCTAAAATGTCTCACTTTCTGTGTGTTTTTGTCAACTTTCATTTGTGCTTCTATGGCTGTTCTGACGTGAGTTTGACCCCTCCGCATCTTTTAACATCTTCAGCAGTTACTCTAGGTTGATGATTCTAACTTTTCTTTAGATTCAGTCACCCAATTCGAGTCAGCAAATGGGCTACTAATTTAAAGCTCATTTGCAAAGTAGAAAATGCAGCACCCTAGTTATAAATAATCCTTCACATTACCAACTCAATATTGCAAAGACTGCCAAGTGTACATTTGAAGATATTTTCTGGTGATTTTGACAGACTGGGATTTTAATATCCTTGGGGTATAATCATCAGGGACTAATATAGATGAGAAGATGTAAAAGGATCTTCATTAAAGGGAATTTAAATAAGTGAAACATTCCAGTTTAATATTGGGTGACTTTTAAGTAAAGCTAAATGTCTGAAAGCTTTGATTTTTAATATGATATTGTCTTTGAACTTCTAAGCAATCTTGTATTGAGCTATGGCTTTGACTGAGTTTTCAAAATTCTTGCAGCTCAGAAAATAAGGTTTCATTATTATTGTTTTTTAATAGATGGTAATGTAACAATTGATTTTTAAAAATGATGCACTCAGGCATATTGGGAAATCAAGTAATCTTTTTTCCTGCTGAGTCCAAATGGAGGAAGACTTTCTACTTAAAGATCTATTCAGCTTCTATCCTTAAAACTTGCAGGAAACATAAATGAGTTTCTTTTTCTTTAGTAATGAAATCCTATTTCCAAAGCAGCTTCTGAATATTTGAATGTCTTCATAAAGAAAGGGGAAATATATGCAGTTTTTGTATGTGAGCAAAATGATATATAAGATGGTTTTGTAAATAATATTGAACTATTATGATTAGGGAGGATAAAAAGGTTTCCATCACTGGAAATAGAACTGATAAAATATGGAAGTGTATAGCGGCAGGTGACAAGCTCACTTTGTCTCTTTCCCTCCTTCCATTGAATCTGGCCTAAGTAGGGAAAGTTTGGGGTGGACTCAGTAGGGAAAGTTCATCTCTCTTCCACTTGGGTTCATCAGATAGATATCTGGCAGCTGAGGCTGGTGGCTGATTGGGGAGCCTAAGCTAGCTGAGACTGTAGCTGGAACATGGCTTTTTCATGTGGCTGCTTGGCTTCCTCATGATGCCCAGGGTGAGCATCTCAGGTGGGAGAGAATGCCAGGAGGAAGTTGTGTGCTTTGTGTGATTTTGCTATGGAAGTCACAAAGCATCACTTCTTCCATTCTTCAATGGTCAGAGTAGTGACATGCTCCAACCTGGATTCATAGACTTCATCTCTCAGCAGGAGTGCCAGTCCAATGTATTTCTTTCATAGAGATTGTAGATCCTCAGATCTCTTAATATATTGCTGTATTCCTAAATTGCCAAATTGCTTTTTGAGCAAAGGTCAAGTATGTTGGTTCCTCTCACTTCACTTCTCCAGGAGGGCACAACAGTTCCTGACTCTGCATTTTTGCTAGTAGTATTACAAGTTTTTAGATTTTTTCTAATTTGATAGTGAAAATGATATTTGTTTTAATTTAATTTGTATGTTTGATTGCTAATGAAGAGAATTTTTTCTTTATATGTGTTTGTCACTTTTCTAAATTGTTTGCTGTCCACTAACTTATAACCAGTATTTTCTTTTAATCTTTTTAAAAAAATGTTTTTATTTAAATTCTAGTTAGATTACATATAGTGCAATATTGGTTTCAGGAGCAGAATTTAGTGATTCTTCACTTGTGTATAATACCCAGTGCTCAACATAGGTGCCTTCCTCAATCGCCATCACCCATTTAGCCCACCCCCCCACCTCTCCTCCAGCAACCCTCAGTTTGTTCTCTTTACTTAAGAGTCTGTTCTATGGTTTGCCTCCCTCTCTTTTTTTACCCCCTTCCCCTATGTTCTTTTTTTTTTTTTTTTTTTTTTTTTTTAAAGATTATGTATTTATTTATTTCAGAGAGAAGGAGAGGGGGAGAGAGAGAGTGAGAGGGAGAAGGAGCATGATGGGAGAGGGATGGACAGAGGAAGAGGGAGAGAAACCCAACCAGACTCCCTGCTGAGTGCAGAGCCTGACACAGGGCTCAATCCCAGGACCCAGAGACCATGACCTGAGCCGAAACCAAGAATTGTATGCCCAACTGATTGAGCCACCCAGGCACCCCCATCTGTTTTGTTTCTTAAATTCCTCATATGAGTGAAATCATATGGTATTTGTCTTTCTCTGACTTATTTCGCTTAGTGTAATACACTCTAGCTCCATCCGTGTCATTGCAAATGGCAAGATTTCATTTCTAGCCAGCATTTTCTAATTGTTTGCCATGAGTTCCTTAAAATTAAAGCAAATGACCCTTTGTCAGATTTTGTTTGATAAGTATTTTCCCAGTTTTTAAAAAATTCAGTTTCTGAAACGTTCCATACTCATGGATTGGAAGAACAAATATTGTGAAGATGTCAGTGCTACCTAGAGCAATCTACACATTTAATGCAATCCCTATCAAAATACTATGAACTTTCCCCAAAGAAATGGAACAAATAATCCTAAAATTTGTATGGAATGAGAAAAGACCCCGAATAGCCAGAGGAATGTTGAAAAAGAAAAGCAAAGCTGGTGCCATCGCAATTCCGGACTTCAAGCTCTATGACAAAGCTGTCATCATCAAGACAGTATGGTACTGGCACAAAAACAGACACATAGATCAATGGAACAGAATAGAGAGCCCAGAAATGGACCCTCAACTCTATGGTCAACTCATCTTCGACAAAGCAGGAAAGAATGTCCAATGGAAAAAAGACAGTCTCTTCAACAAATGGTGTTGGGAAAATTGGACAGCCACATGCAGAGGAATGAAACTGGACCATTTCCTTACACCACACACACAAATAGACTCCAAATGGTTGAAAGACCTAAATGGGAGACAGGAGTCCATCAAAATCCTAAAGGAGAACACAGGCAGCAACCTCTTCAGTCGCAGCAACTTCTTTCTAGAAATATCGCCAAAGGCAAGGGAAGCAAGGGCAAAAATGAACTATTGGGACTTCATCAAGATAAAAAGCTTTTGCATAGCAAAAGAAACAGCCAACAAAACCAAAAGACAACCAACAGAATGGGAGAAGATATTTGCAAATGACCTATCAGATAAAGGGCTAGTATCCAAAATCTATAAAAACTTATCAAACTCAACACCCAAAGAACAAATGATCCAATCAAGAAATGGGCAGAAGACATGAACAGACATTTCTGCAAAGAAGACATCCAAATGGCCAACAGACACATGAAAAGGTGCTCAACATCACTCAGGCATCAGGGAAATACAAACCAAAACCTCAATGAGATACCACCACACACCAGTCAGAATGGCTAAAATTAACAAGTCAGGAAACCACAGATGTTGGTGGGGATGCGGAGAAAGGGGAACCCTCCTACACTGTTGGTGGGAATGCAAGCTGGTGCAGCCACCCTGGAAAACAGTATGGAGGTTCCTCAAAAAGTTGAAAATAGAGCTACCCTATGACCCAGCAATTGTACTACTGGGTATTTACCCCAAAGATACAAATGTAGGCGTCTGAAGGGGTACGTGCACCCCGATGTTTATAGCAGCAGTGTCCACAATAGCCAAACTATGGAAAGAGCCAAGATGTCCATTGACAGATGAATGGATAAAGAAGATGTGGTATATATACACAATGGAATATTATGCAGCCATCAAAAGGAATGAGATCTTGCCATTTGCAATGACGTGGATGCAACTGGAGGGTATTATGCTGAGTGAAATAAGTCAATCAGAGAAAGACATGTATCGTATGATCTCACTGATATGAGGAATTCTTAATGTCAGGAAACAAACTGAGGGTTGCTGGAGTGGTGGGGGGTGGGAGGGAATGGGGTGGTTGGGTGATAGACATTGGGGAGGGTATGTGCTATGGTGAGTGCTGTGAATTGTGTAACACTGATGAATCACAGACCTGTACCTCTGAAACAAATAATACATTATATGTTAAAAAAAAGAAGAAGATAGTAGGAATGGAAAAATGAAGGGGGGGAAATCAGAGGGGGAGACGAACCATGAGAGACGATGGACTCTGAGAAACAAACTGAGGGTTCTAGAGGGGAGGGGAGTGGGGGGATGGGTTAGCCTGGTGATGGGTATTAAAGAGGGCACGTACTGAATGGAGCACTGGATGTTACACAAACAATGAATCATGGAACACTACATCAAAAACTAATGATGTAATGTATGGTGATTAACATAATAAAATAAAAAAATTCAATTTCTGAAGTTTGGTTATATACAAAAGTTTCCAGTTTTTATGCAGTCTTATCTTTTAGTCTTATCATTTTTATCCCTTTATCTAAGAAACTTGAAAAAATTATCTTCTAGGTCATTTGTTAATTTTCTCGAATGTTGAATTTGCTTTTCATTTCTTTTATTGTGGCTTTAAAATGGTAGTCTGCATTTTGGATCATTCTTGTTTATTTTATCAATTTCATAAAGGCAGTATCCTCTTGAGTATTATAAACAACATTAATTTTACACTTAATAAAATATTCCTATGCCTTAGTACTATTTTGAGCAAAGAAAAAAATTTTAAAGGTTTTATTTATTTATTTGAGAGAGAGAGAGAATGAGAGAGAGAGAGAGAGAGAATGAGAGGGGGGAGGGTCAGAGGGAGAAGCAGACTCCCCGCTGGGCAGGGAGCCTGATGTGGGACTCCATCCTGGGACTCCAGATGACCTGAGCCAAAGGCAGTCGCTTAACCACTGAGCCACCCAGGGGCCCGAGCAAAGAAAATTTTTTAAAAATTCTTTTTAAGAATCCTGTTTTTCTTCTCATGTTCTTCGCCCCCCCCCCAGTATCCCATGATTTTTCCTTATATGGCTCATTCTTTTAGAGGGGATCTATGTTTACCCAGTATTGCTTTATAATTTGTAAAATTATCTAGGAGTCGAGTTTTGATGTTAATCAAATATATCAGAGAGGTCCAACATTCCCCAACCCCAGCCCTAGATCCAGAGTGAGGGAAAAATAAGAAAATTTATGATGGCTATGTGACTATGGTAAAAGCTACCACCAAAATCGCTGCTGGAGTTCCAGTGGCCTGGGGACACAGGAGGGAGCCAGGGCCAGGGTGTTTACCTGTGCGCTACCATTACAGTGGTTTTCTTTAATTTTTATTATTGAAGTATAATTGGCATACAGTGTGATATTAGTTTCAGGTATGCAAAGTAGCAATTTGGCAATTCTATACATTACTCAGTGCTCACCACAATAAGTGTAGTCACCCTCTGTCATCATATGATGCTATTACAATAGTATTGACTGTATTCCCTATGATGTGTTTGTGGGCTACCATGTGGATTAAATAATCAGGAACCCTTTCTTCCACCTCCTCCCCTAAATTGAGTCTGTTTCTATCTTGGGTGTGATCTTTTGCACCTAGAGCAAGCTGCAGGATTGTCTACATTACAGAAGACACTCAGTGTTATAAGCATGCAAAGAGAAAAAAATCATCAATTTGATCAACCTAGGTGGAATTGGACAAAAAATGACTTCAAATGGGCTTGGACTTTTACAGATGAAGAAGTCAATGGTAATGCTGGGCTCTAAATGAGTGAAGTCATTTGCAAACTACCACACAGTCTTTATGGATATTGTATGAAAAGAGGATGGAAAACCCTCTACATACTAACATATCAGGAGCACCATCCTCAAACTTGAAGGACATGATAGAAAAATATACTGGAATAGACAGAGAGAGATAAATACTTATGTTTTAAAAAGTGAGCCAGTAATATTCTTAGCTAATTCTGCCCATACTTACTTATCCTTCAAAGATTAACATAAAAGTGTGAAAATTTTTACAAAGCTTAAAAATCATTATATATAGTTTATTCAAGCATAATCCCCTCAGAATTGGTTATTACCACTATTAATGACTTGCTAGTTAGAGTGTTAATGGCGCATAGCAAAAAACTGCTGGTAATGACTGATTTCATAGGGATTATTGCTTAATTAATGACACTCCACCTATCCTTAGTCATTTTTGTATCATTTTTATTGCCTGTTTTAAGACCCTGAACCTTAGTTTATTACATTTGGAAGAATGTCACCAAGACAGATAAAATAGATAATAATTTTCTGATTATTGTTAGCTTTGTAATATATGGGCATTTCACTAAGTTATTTCATATTTCTCTATCCCTTGCTAATCAAATGTCACTTGTGACTTCTGGGTGGGTTACAAGAATATAACTTAAAAACTGATGTACTTGGTTTTGAAAGAAAAAAGTCTAAAATATTTCTGAATTAGTGGACACATTTTTGCACATCTCCAGTTTCGATCGGGTAATAAATGGGAAATACAAAGCTGAAATAAGATGAGATATTGTCCTTTGAGAACCTTCTCAGTCTATGCAGAGAAGGCTGGGCAGGATTTTGGTTTAGCTTAGCCTCCAAGTAGCTATCCACTTTTGATTTTCTGATTTTCATCTTCATCATTCATAAAATTAGATTATTGGACTGGATTGCCTCTTAGTTCTTCATAGCTATTAAATTCTATAATCAGAAATCACAGTTTCAAAAGAGAAAACAGGAACATTTGCATTAGAGCCATAGAAAATCCTTTTTCAGTAAATCCCATGGGATAGCCGAATTATTCCTTAAGCTAAACTTGGTCCTTTTGAATACTGCTTGAAGGAAATGGGTCATCATCTAAGGTTTTAGAAATGAGAATATTTTTGTTGTGACAGTGCTAAGTTTTGTGGACTTTGACCCAGCTCAGTTTCTAACTGGCTGTGTGAATTGGGGCAATTCTAGCACCTAAGGTGGGCCAACATCATGAATTTTCTGATGTGATGTAAGGTGATGAAGCTTGACATTAATCAAAACACAGGACAACGACAACAAAAATTTATTGAAATACATTTTTCCACAAAAGATGCTTAAGTTGTTGAAAGTATCAAGTTCCTAAATCTCATGGTTCATGTTGCATAATTTGGAAACTTGCCTTGTAAGACTTGGCTCTGAAAGACTTTTAAGTCATCTTCTAAGTCACTGGCTCTCACAATGTGATCTGGGAACCCTGGGAGTCCCAAGACTCTTTCAGGGAGTCCATGAAGTCAAAGCTATTTTTTATAATAACACTAAGATGTTATTTGCCTTTTTTATTCTTGTTCTCTCACAAGAGTACAGTGGAATTTTCCCGAGGTTTCACGGCACATGACACTATTTATAATGAAATGTACTGATATTTGGAAGATCTGTAGAACTAAGTGAATTAATATTCTCTGAATAACCAATGTGTGATGTTGCAAAATTATGCATGGATAAAGAATTCTTTCACACTTATCTGGCAGGGGAGATACCATGATTACGAAGGTGGTTTTCCCAAGGCGAGGCTTATCCATTGCACTTTGGATGTGCTGACCCCTGCGATTTTCCCAAATGTGGGAAACTCAACTGCATAATTTGTGGTAGCTGGGGATTGTGTTTGCACTTTCCCCTTATAAAAAATATTCATTTTCCTTAAAAAAAAAAAAGAATTATTTCAAAGTGGAAAAAAGACCAGTGGATTTTAATGTGGCAGAATATGAAAAATTTCTTGATATGGTTTCAGATTTCACTTTGCAGCTAACCTTTGAGAAACTACTACTTGTTGAGTTTTGGCATAGTATCAAAGAATATCACAATTATCTGAAAAAAATTCTTTAAAAAATCCTTCCTTTCCAACTACATATGTGTGAGTCCGGATTTTCTTCAAATACTTAAATTAAAATAACATAGCAATGGATTGTAAGCAAAAAGAGATATAAAAATCCAGCTGTGTTTTATTGAGCCAGACATTAAAATGATTTTAAAAAATGTAAAGTATTGCTCCTTCTGTCACAAAAATTTTTTTGTTTGAGAGAACATAGTAATTGTTTTCATAAAATAACTTATTTATTTTAATATTTAATGGATTTATGTTATTTCAAAATAAGCTAATGAATGAAAAATTTAAGACTTTTAATTTTAATTTCTAATATGGTAAATATTAATAAACAATTCACATGAACAAAGTCTTTGAGGTCCTCAATAATTTTTACCTGCATAAGGATCCTGAGACCAAAAGTTTTGAGAATTGCTACTCTAAGTCAATTATATTCCTAAAGACCTATTTGCTGCCATTGTGAACTTTTAAGAAAATATACTCCAGGCCCTGAAGACAATTTCCAGGAAGAACTTCTGAAAATGTTTTGAGATATGGCACATCAATAGAATGAATGTTTGGCTTTCCAAGATAAAGATTTAATTGAGTAAACCTTATTTGGATGGAGAATTCTGGTATGTTTAATGAAAGAATCATCCTTGTAGTGTATTACAAGATCAGGTCTTTTCAGTTGTCACTGGAAAGTGAGAAAAAGTAGCATATATAGAAGAACAATAAACTGGCTCAACTGAAAATAGATGAAACAGACAGAAGTGATGTGAAATTGTTACTTCCAGAAACCTGTATGGTAAGTCCTGAGACTTGGCCCTTGTACTTTTGGAGCCTTGGATCACTCTGAGTCCTTAGCCCTGAATCAGTATTGTGGGCAGAAGAGGTTCCTGCTATTTCATTTAGAAGGGAAGTGATTTTGAGAATGCACCACAGTAGTCTCTGCACATGTTGGGGGAGGTCATTAGGAGGATGTGACTGCCAGTTGACCCATGAGCTGGACCTGGGTAATTAGAGGCTCCTCACCCCCTCCCCGTCCATGGAATGTGCATTCTGCTTGCCTTCCTCACTCCCAGAAGCGCTCCAAGGGCATAGCCTTGAGATAGTGATGTGTTGTTGAGGCCATCTGGACAGTGTTTGTGACTGATCCCAGTTAAGCCGTCTGTATAAACTTTCAAGATTCTGGCAGGCAGGTGTGGAGATCTACTCTTCTTGTGGCTGCCCAAGACAAGACTGCCCTCACTTATTAAACATGCCACATACCAATCTGGAGTGGTCTGCCTCTTTCTTTGGTCTCTCCCTGCCCTGTGTGTGCAGGGCCCAGTTTGCAAACCAACAGACATGGTAGGATTTTCAGTATAGGTTAATCTTCATCTTTCTCGGAGCAAAGTAGATATGAGAGTGGTCCAGCAGAAGAAAGCGTGACACTCACTCACTTTCTCTTCCCTTTAAAATACTGACTCATCAGTACACTTGAATCCATGACACTAGCTCCAAATTGAGACTACATGGATATGAAGCAAACTTTGTAAAGAGCTTTACTACCATGATATTAAAATCGGTTTCTGGAAAGAGAAAGGAGGGTGGAGTGGTAAGTTCCCTTTTTTTTTTTTTTTTTTTACTTCCAGCCTGTGTATAATTGCAAATGATGAGAAAGAAGATCAAGTTCATCATTTATCACACAAAACATTCATGGCTGGAATCCTGTAGAGAGATTTGTCTCCTTTTTCTGTGTTTTGGGATATAAACAGAGTGAGGAAGTGATTAAACAGTGTAAGAAATTCATGCTAAGATACTGATCACATAATGTAGTGTGTTACTCTTTGGTAGAGTGTTTGCATTTTAGAAGGGGACTGAGGTGGGTATCCAACTAAAGTAAGCAATCTGGAAAATTTTTTTTGAATAAAGGAATGGATAATTGTAAAGTGCTAGGCAAAGATTGGGCACTACTTTTCACATTACATGATAGAGAGGAGAGATGAGTACTAAAACATTAATAAAATGAAAAATGGAAAAAAAAGCCTACAAATAAAATCAGTAACCTTCCCCATTTATCTGTAGCTGATTCTAAATTGTCCTCTATCTTTATAGGTATTTTCTTTCATACCCTAACCCATTGTTCAAACTTGGCTACACATCAGAACTGAACTACTAGGGGAGGATTTAAATTTTTTATTAGAAAATAATACATTTTCATGGTAAAAAAAATGTTCAAGTGATTAAGAATAGCATTAAGTAAAATGTAAAATTCTGCCATCCTTATTCCATTCCCCAGGGGTGTTTATCTTTACTTAAACCAACATTCCTTCCTCCCTTCCCTCCTTCTTTCCTTCCCTCCTTCCTTCTTTCCTTTCTCCCTCCCTCCCTTCCTTCCTCAAATATTTATTAAGCACCTACTATTTACCAGGCACTGTTCCAGTTGTGGGGACACAATGAACACACCAGACAAGATTTCTGCCTAATGGGACTTACTATAACTTTGGAAATAAACAAATAAAAATATATAATCAGATAGAAAGTAGAAAGTATGAATAGTTACAGAAAAATAAAAGAGCATAATGGGCATGAAGGGACTGTGGATAGAGGAAGCTAATTAAGCCAGAACCTTGAAAAGTTTTTGTTTTAGTTTTTCCGTAATGGTTGCTGCCATAATTCTGGATGGTAATGCTTATAAGTTTGTTTCTTGATTTCTCATCTTTAGTCATTACCTACTGATGCCTCATCATGAAAGTTGAGGTATTTAGCTCTCCTATAATGGTTCCCTACTCTATCACACCTCTCCCGAGTTTTGTTAGTTATGTTATACTTTAGTCCTTAAATTGTTTGCCTTTGTATCTTGAACCTCCTTTCATATTTAGACAATTTGGGCAATCTCTTTTGACTCTGCTAAGCATCATAAAAACTCAGCTATCCGGGCTATACTCTAGATGTGCCAAATAAGTTTCTTTGAGGTTTTCTTTGAGGCTTTGGAAATCTATATTTAAAAATAAAAGCTCTCAGAAGATTCTAATGATTATCTTATTGGAAACCATTGCCCCAGGCTACACCTTCTCGCACTGGAAATTGAGTAGATTCATTCATTCTCCATGTTCTAACTCAGTGCTTCTTTAGATTTTTGCACCTCACACAGTTCATAGATATGCAACCCAGAGCAATGTTTACAATGCATTTAAATCCCTAAACTATATATTTAAAATACATTTTTGCCTTAAATGAAGATATATATAATTGTTTTGCTTTAAGTGAAGATGTATGTAAGATGTAAGATATATACTTTCATGGCAGCGTAACATCAAGCCAGGTAACAAATATGGTCCTGTTTAGGGTGAGGCACCTTTTGGGTAAGAAGGAAAATACATAGAAATAATGGAAAGTTGACTGGTTCTCAGAATAGTTGAAAACTTTGGACAGTAGGGGCAGTAAGGAGCGCTACTCAAATAGCAATATTGTCAGTCAGGGTTTTTAGTTCAATCGCAGAAGGACTCTGATTGATTTTGAGCAGAAAAAGCATTTATGGAAAGAATTTGCGGTGGCTCACACCATCACATGGAAGGCTGGACATTAAGGTGAGAGACTGGGCAGCAGCCAGGAATATTCTCTGGAATCACACGGCAGAGCTGATCCTGTTAGAACAGGGCCCAGGTACTGCGGCTTATACCACGGACCCAGCTGACATTTGGCTCTCCCCGGTACAGTTGGCACTGCTGCCATCATTTACCCCAGGAAGCCCCTCGTACTGCCTATAACTGCCACCACTTCCAAAGGGGTTCCTCCAGTTCTGTCTTGTTTGCATCACTAGCTATAGATGTAGTCCATGCAGGTGTATCTGCATAGCAGAACCAGGGTCTCTTCCCACATCCCACCTCAAGAAAGGCGGAGAAGGCAAAGACCCAGCATTATCAGCTTCTCTAGTGGGATCTACAAGGTAGACAATTCTCCAAATAGAAGATTCAAGATGCAGGGTGGTCAGACGTCCACTATGGTGACTTGGGCTAAAGGGGAACGCAAGGAAGTAATGTGATGCCTATGAATGCAATTCACATATACCATGAAGGCTGCCAAAATTCAAGTGCTTGAAAGTGTGCCTTGAGTCCCAGAAGGTTTAGCACTACTTCTTTTTTTTATTTTATTTTTTTAAAGATTTTATTTATTTATTTGACACAGAGAGAGACACAGTGAGAGAGGGAACACAAGCAGGGGGAATGGGAGAGGGAGAAGCAGGCTTCCCGCAGAGCAGGGAGCCCGATGCGGGGCTCGATCCCAGGACCCTGGGATCATGACCTGAGCCGAAGACAGATGCTTAACGACTGAGCCACCCAGGCGCCCCGGTTTAGCACTACTTCTATACCTAGCCAAATCTTCTCCTTAAGGTCAAACTGTAAGTATAAGCACCTGGAAATAGGGACTATGCCTTCTCTTAGCCTGTTGTATCACTCACATGGCATTTGTCAAAACACGAAAAACAAACTACCTTGTATCTGGATATTTTGTGTGTGTGTGTGTGTGTGTGTGTGTGTATGGTGGGGAAGGTTGGGGCTATCCACTTATTTTCTTCAAAAACAGACCTAAAATAGAACAGAAGATCTGGCCGGAAAAGATCATGTCTTATTCAGAAGATTGTATTGGTTTTTAGGGCTGCCATTAAAAAGTACCAAAGACTGGGTGGCTTAAACACCAGAAATTTGTTTTCTCAAAATTTGAAGGCTAGAAGTCCAAGATCCATGTGCTGGTACATGTATTTTTCTGAGGCCTCTCTCCTTGGCTTGCAGATGACAACCTTTTTGCTATGTCCTCACATGGTCTTTCCTTTTTGAACACATCCATGGTGTCACTCTGTGTCCTAATCTCTTCTTCTCATAAAGACACCTGGTTGGATGAGGGCCCACTCATATGGCTTCATTAAATCTTAATTACCTCTTTAAAGACCCACCTGCAAATACAGTCACATTTTGAGGTGGTTAGGGCTTCAATTTAGCGGGGAAGAGAGTAGGACACGATTCAGCCCATAACAAAGAGCAGCACTGGAGGAATAATTGGGATTGTCTGGTCTGAACCCTTCATTTTGGCAAGCCAGCATTTGTTCACCCTATTGCCACAACAGAAGTCTGGTTCTTCTTTCTGTAACTAACTCTGGCTCACTCTCTTGTTGGGGGGGTTTGTCATCCTTAACTTCCCTCATGTGCATCGCATTCTCCATATGGGGATTGGTCAGTGAAAAGCACATGATCCTATCGGAGGAATGAGATGCAAAGAGACATACCCGGAAATTAGCAAAGAGGCAGGTGCTCTCTCTGCAGACACTGCAAGCAGTGAGGATGACGTGAGCCAGACCAGGGGTCACCATGCGGTGCCCGAGAACGAAGCTAACACAGTGCAAGGCAAAGCCAAGCCATGGCAAATCTTGGTGACATTGTTCAAGTTCTTGCATAAAACTGAACCTGCTGGAATGGTGCCTGGGCTTCTCAATAGCAAGCTTCCTTTCCTGCTTTAGCCTCTTTGAGTTGGGTTTTCCATCATACCCGGGGCTTCCGAAGCCTGTGCATCCTGTTATGATGCAAACACTTATATTTTAGAGATGAATAAAGAGAGATTTGAGGAAATCTGAGTATCCAAGAACCCACAGTGGGGAAACCTGGCTTTTCAATTATTCAGTGTTTCCACATCTTTGAAAACCCCACAGCACAGTTCCTTGCTCATTAACACTCAGTTTATATTTGTTCAATGAATGAAAGAATGCAATTTAATCTTAATTTAAATATTTTCATTTAGCTCTTTTCAAAAAGGCAGATACTGCCACACCATTGATAGCCGTATATTTCTAACATTGCAAAAGTGATCTCTGAACATACTCTTTATCAAGATAGGGAAAGTTCATTTTAATGCTAAAGTAGGCTGATTTTGAGTCCACTTAGTGAGATGGTTTAATTAGGTAGGCCCCTCTCACTCACCCTGTATACTCCATGTGAATTAATAACCCTCAGTCCAGGCTTTCCGTGGGTGTTGCCAGGCTCCTGAAGCCTCTGTGTCCTATCTTTGGGCCCACACCTTGCACTTGCACAAATGATTAACTATAGAGAGAACTTGTTTCTCCTAAGTGGGGCTGCAGCATTATTTCTTAGAAGCAAAATATATGGGCAAACCAGCACTTACCCAATCTAAATGTATCCAAATTTCAAATATCTGCTATACATATATTACTTGTTCATTAATGTTAAAAAAAAAAGAATGTAGATGATGCTGGTTTAGAAGAAGATGCTGTTTTAGAAAAAAATTTTAAAAACTAGACCATCACCACAATTAGGAGGGGCTGTTATATTTATGTAAAACCCTTCTTCCCCAAAAGGAGGACAGCGAGAGGTTAAAGAATTCAGAAATCATCAATAGGTCTGCTATTTTAGTCTTCTGAGTAAGTCTAACAATTTACTGTCTCATACATGGTTTTATCAGTCTACCTTTCCTCCAAGGAGATAAAATAAATGAAATCAGCATTCTTTTCAACTCCCTTGGCATAAATTATTACTTACTCTAAGCAAGATGACTGATGATTTCTAAAGCTCTTTTAATTATATCCTAAACTAGATTAGTGGCTGAAGGGAAGTCCTTTTAGGGCAATGAACTGAGATTATTTCAGGGATACTTGCATATTGGGGGGTGAAGTGGGGGAAGAGAGGTGTATTCTACTCAAAGAACAACGAACATGTGAAAAGTCTATACACTCTATTAGTAGGGAACACCTGTACTCCAATAAATAATTGAAACTTGGCAAAAATTTTGCCAGATAAATTCCCGCCCCCCCCACCATTATCTGGGGTACCTTTAGAAGGAAGGATCAAAGGAGGATTATTCAAATATTAAGCACTTTAAGCACAGAAATATCCTCTGGCCTCCTGTTGGGAAATAAACTCGTAGATTTAGAATGAGGGATTTTCAATACAACAAGCACTTTTCCCTAGTAGAAGCATGAAAATGGGCTTCAGTAAGAACACAGAGTGAGGAATTGAGTTATTTTGATAATTAAGACTTCCAAAAGGGAATATCTTGGAAACGAAGGTAGGATATGGTTTTTGAAATCATATTTTCTCTAGAGAATGATCTGCTTTAAAAAGTTTTTTATTGGATAGAATTGACTTCTTTTGAGGATTTTCCATCTTCTTAAAATTCGTGCCCTTTATTCATAGAAGGGGTTTCAGTCTTCCTGAAGGCAGGATAATGGTAGAGTGTATTGTAAGAAGAAGTAGAAATCACATAAGGTTGCTGAGTATAATTAATTTTATGTTATCCGGAAAACAAAATTTTTGCTGTGAAAAAAATAGCTGCTAAATGCCCTGGTTGAATTCTAAAGATGTCCTCACAAGATTCTTGCCCCCCCCCCCCCCCCCCGATTATTCAATCAAAACTAACCTAGGTACTGTTGGGAAGGAATTTTTCAGATGGAATTAAGGTTACTAATCAGCTGAGCTTAAAATAAGGAGATTATCCTGGATTATCTGGGTGGGCCTGGTATAATCATAGGAGCCTTTAAGAGCACAATAGGAAGATAAAAAGGCAGGAGGAAACTTTTGGAGATGATGGATGGGTTTATGGCATAGATTGCGATGATGGTTTCATGGGTACACATGTATACATTAAGCATGTACAACATTTTGTTTGTCAAAGTGGGGGAGAGAGAAGGAAAGAAAACAGAAGAGTTAGAGAGATATGGTGGGAAAAGAAGTAGCAGAGTAATGATGCAGAAAAGGGGGTGTTCCAGAGGTTATATGTGTGAGATGGATTTGACCTTGCCCTTTGAAGATGGAGGACCTGGGCCAAGAGTTAAGGAATGTGGGCAGTCTCTAGAAGCTGAGAGAGACCCTCCTCCCTCAATAAACAGCAAGCAAATGGGGGCCCCATCCCTATAGCAACATGGAGCTGAATTCTGCCAACATTATGAATGATCTTGAAAGAGGATTCATCCCCAGAGCCTCCAGAAAGGAACAAATCCCTGTTGATACCTTGATTTTTGACTTTGTGATACCCTGAGCAGAAACTAGCATATTCAACCTGGACTTCTGGCCCTCAGATACTGTGAGATAATAAAGTTGCGTTGTCTTAAGCCACTAAGTTTGTGAGGACATGTGACAGCAACAGAAAATGAATACAAATGTGAAGGAACCTCATACTATGAAATTAATTCTCCTCTCTTAGCACTTTGGAGATGCTCAAAGAATGTCCTTAAAGCATTCTGATGCAACAAACCCTAAAACAAACACACACAAAAGCAGAGTGGTAAGGGGTGTCTGAGTGGCTCAGTTGTTAAGCATCTGCCTTTGGCTCAGGTCGTGATCCCAGAGTCCTGGGATCAAGCCCCGCATTGGGCTCCCTGCTCAGCGGGAAGCCTATTCTCCCTCTCGCACTCCCCCTGCTTGTGTTCCCTCTCTCGCTGTCTCCTCTCTGTCAAATAAATAAATAAAACCTTAAAAAAAAAGCAGAGTGGTAAAGCTGGGCTTTCTGTGTATCTTGAAGAAAGAGTTTTATCTATTTAGTGAGAAAAGACATATATTTAAGAAAAGATCATCTCAAATGGAGATTATGATTGTTACTTCAGAAACAGCCACAAAAACAAGTCCCCTTTCCCCATTTCCTTCTAGTCTACGCTGCGCTCAGTTTGTCAGAAACAGCCTCCTAGTATGATTCTGCATCCTAGAGAATATTGATTAAGAGATTTTTTTTTGAGTCTTAGATTTAAATCCTGATTCTGCTGCTTATTGGTTTAGTGGGTTTGGGAAGTGTAGCTTTTCCAGGTCATGGCTTTTTTTTGTGGGTAAGGTGAGGAGAAAGATTCTCACCTGCACGGCAATGTTGAAATAACAGAAAGAAACGTGTACTTCCAAACAGTGCTTGTCACAGAGTAGCCTTTCATCAAACAATATTGATTCTTTTTTTGTATCAGTGAACCTTCTTTTCTTTGACAACTGAATCTTACTCTGGATTATAGTCCAATTTAAATTGTATGTTGTGAAGAATACTTCTCAACCTGTATTGATCATTCCTTACCCCCCCATTTGTAACTGAGGAGTTTCTTTTAATATTTGATAATGACTTTTGTTGCCCCACCTTGATTAGAAACCCTTTCAAGCAGGAACCATAAGGCACACAGTAGGCTCCCAATAAGCATATGCTGGTAGTTTTAAAATGTTAGCAATGTAGTTTTTACTTTGCTTTGCTATGAATGTCTGTGGGCAAATGTGCTTTATTTATCCTGCACCAGGTATGCCAAAAAGTGTAAAGAAAATAATCCATCCTCGTCGGACATGCAGCCAAGTCCCCAAGCTACAGTGCCAACAATCTCAAGAGAGAGACTAATCTTGAAAGAATGCCAGCATAATTTTGCAGGCCTGTGAGATTTGGCTTGTTCAGATAGGTTTTAGATAAGCATCTGCACTTTTGGTGGCCTATCCAAATCCAATCCACACAGCCAGCTTAGAGAGCATCATCCATCACCATGCTGGCACCAGTGGGAATTTGTCCTGATGGGGATTTATTGCAGGAAATAACCCTTCTTTTCTGTAAAATGATTTGTTTCAAATCCAGGCATCTTTACTCCTACTGAAAACTCCAGTGGCGAGACGCACAGCTTTCTGACTTTTCGTTGTGCATTTTAATTGAGCTCCCTCTCAATCATTGACTTACATGTTTCAGTGCCTTGTGGAGGAGATAAGAGGGAAAATCTGATTCACCCTTAGGGAGGATTTCATAAGGAAATTAGAAATTTCTTTAGAATTATTGATCAGTACCTGTTCTGAGCATAATTATACTCAGATGTTTTCTTTTCCTCTTTTATGCATTCATAGGACATTTCTTTCTTACTCTTCTCATTTCTTTATCCTTTTGTGAAGTTTCATTATTTCATAACTTGTCAGTGGCATTTTATCTTTCTTGACTCCTAAAGCGTCTTTAGAAATGTATTCTGTATAATCTCGGTGTTTCTATATTCAATTCCCCTTTATTTTTTCATCACTGCTGATGGGCAGGCTGCACTGGCTGTTTTTCCAGGAGGTCAGTGGTCATTTGGATCTTTAAGTGGGTGCATGGAGAATCTATGGGTTCTGTGGCTTGAGGCCCTGGAGAGGAACCTCTTTGCCAAGGGATACTTGGTAGTTTGGAACGGTTTTTGAAGCTACTGGGTGCTTCCTTTTTCTTTCCTTTCCTTTTTTTTTTTTTTGAATGTGGGAATGTCTTAGTTTCCTAGTATTGCTGTCACAAATTAACTGCAAAGTTGAAGGCTTAAAATACCACACATTTATTCTCTTCCAGTTCTGGAGGTTGGAAGTCCAAATTAGTTTCATTGGACCAAAAATAAGGTGTTGATAGGGTCGTGCTCCCTCTGGAGGATCTAGGGGAGAATCTTTCCTTGCCTCTTCCAGTTTCTGGTGGCTGTGGGCACTCCTTGCCTGGTAGCCACATCACTCCAATCTCTGCTCCGGGTCACACTGCATTCTCCTTCTCTGTCTCTAGTCAAGAATCCCTCTGCCTCCATCTTACAGAGACACATACGATTGCATTCAGGGGCCACTGGGACGGTCTTCCCATATCAAGATTCTTAATCACATCTACAGAGACCTTTTTTGCCATATAAGGTAACATTCACAGGTCCCAGGGATGAGGACCTAGATATTTTGGGGGCAATTAGTCAGCCTACCACATAGCGATAAAAATCCCAACACTTACTTTTCAGTTATTTAAGAGCAAGACAGCAACTCTCATTTTCTTTTGTATCCATTCATGGTATTGCTGTTTCACACATAGAAGAGAACAACAGATAAGCTCATCAATTACATGGGCAAACACATAGAAAAATGAATGAAAGTTTTGCTGTACCTACCATGCATGTGTCAGACCCATGGCAAATGTTTTTCTTTGCACTTTGCTTGTCAGAGCTTTCTTTCTCCCCTTTCCTCATTCTTCCATTTCATAGTCCTCTGTTCATCAGCCTCCATCAATTCTCCCTCCCTTCTTTCGTTCATCCCTCTCTTCTTTTGTTCTCTCTTCCTCCCTTCCTTCCTTCTTTTCTCCCAACTATATTTTGACTTAGCGTATAGAACAGTTGGATGGAAATATCTATATATCTGGTTGCTACTCGTTTTCATAGCTAATTTAGATTATTGGCATATTCAGCTAGGGAAATGTAAATAAACCCTGAGGCCAACCAACTGAATTAAATATGAAAAATTTGGTCCAGCCACCGAGAAGTATCCACACTTTCGAAGGTTTTACTGGGTTAAAAACAAACAAACAAACTTCTCCAGGTGATTGTTTGAAATTTTCATTCTTCGAGGTGTTTGGCATATAGCTTTCAGTTTGCCCTTGTAGATTCTCCATTGATGATGATGAATAGGACAATTTCTGAAACTCAAATTAAAAGTAAACAGAGTAGGCTTCTCATGTATAACCAATGAGTTGTGGCCAATTAGGGTATCAGGACATTTGTGTCCTTCAGTGTTACCAGGTGCAGTCAGGTGGTGTGAGGTCAGGAGATAGCAATAGTATCAGGCTATTAGTATTAAACATTACTGATTTAAATGCAGAGTACTAAACCCAGCTCTCAACTATCCATGTTAATCGGGGAGACAGGAGGCATGGAGTAATGAAAACCAGAATAATAGTGATGATAAAAAAATGCATCCCAACTACTGCTTTGAATATCCTCTACCATTTAACCAGAGCTCAAAAAAAGGGAGTAGAATAGGTTGAATTATCTGTTGTATAATTTTGGAAATTCTGGGTAAGTTTTAGCAAGCACATTACTGGTTACACCAAAATTCCAGAGGGATATGTGCACAATGGGGAAGTCGTTCTGTGATTTTCACTGTCTGGGCTTGTTTCATGTTTTACCTTCAGGGCTGTTTTTACTTATTGATAGCAGTGACATGTTAGTTAAGATGCCATCTTAATAGACAAAAGGGTCACTTCTTTAAGGTTACTTTAAGATCTTTGCTCCAGCACAGATTTTCCTAGTTATGCTGGTTCCAGTGACTTTTGAGTGTTTCCATCTCACTCTGAACCCTACTGAGATGAGGAGCCCTGGTTGGTACCCACTGTTAGTTTCCAGTAAGTGAGGAGAGGCAGATTCTTTGGTCTCCTGGGGTATCTGAAAGTCCAGTCAATGTCCCTCTGAACATGTATTGCCTGATATGCCACCCATTTTCATTGTAAAGCTTTGAATCTATGATTAAATGCCACACCACGAACCTCGAGTTTGTGTTCAGTATTTCTAAGCAGCTTATGAGGCTCCTGGTTAAGCTTCAGCTTCCCAGATCTTATTTTGTATGTTTCTGTGAACATTCTAAAGGCATTCCCTATCCAAATTCTACTCTCGTATCAAAATTCAACTCAAGTATTTCTCGAAGCCTTATTCAGTCTCTAACAATGGAGATGAGTTTTCTTCTCTGACGGTCATTTTGGTCTACCATTTCATTGATGATTAGTATAAAGGGTCTTCTTGGAAAAGCCCTCTCTTATTTTATTGCAATCAGCTATTCTCTCTTTTATTGTTGTTTTAGTGTTTTACGTTTGTGTAACAGGCTACGTTAATAGGAGTTCAATGCCCAGAACAAAGGATATTATCTTGCCTCAGGCTCTACTGGTCAAATCATTCCTGGAGCATTAGGTTTAGTTTGGGTCCTTTCTGAAAGACATTGACAAACTAGAGCATGTGCAAAGGATGACGACCAGGAAGGTACAGAGTCTGCAAACTATGATGTAAGGAGAGCCATCGAAAGATCTGAGACTGTTCAGCCCAGCGCAGCAAAACCCGAAGTGTCTTCCCATGGAACTATACTTCCCCAACAATTCCTGTTAACTTACGTTATTGTTTGTTCAATTATTCATCTTCCATACTAGATTCTAAGCTCTGGGATGGCAAGAAACATACCTGTTTTGTCTACTATAGTGTTTTCAGCCTATATCACAATGCCTGGTGTAAGATAGATGTTAATAAATATTTGTTGAATGAATAGACAAATTTTTCATTGAACCATAAATCTGTGTGATGTTAATAGGGTGAAATGGGAAGAAATTAGATTTCTGTGATCAAATAAGTTTGAAAAGTGCTTGGTTCAGTGCAGTTAGATGGGTTTCCTTACTGCTGGAAATCTCAGAGCTTTAAAAAAAAAAGCATGTTTTTAAGACAAGATTAGGATATTTTCTAATTTCTATTTTCTCAGTGTATCTCGCCATGGAATGCTTGCTTCCCCCCCTCCACGAAGCCTCCAAGGGAAATGCTGCCAATAAAAAGGAGGACAGGGTCTATGATAGGGGGCTTTAAATACATGAGGGACTATTATTTGTAAAGGAGGACACAAAAAGAACCAGTGAGTAGAAATTTATAAGGGTGCATTCTTTGATTTAGCATAAAGATCTTGTTAAAAATCAAAGCAGTACAAACATGGAGTAGACAGACTCCTGAGGTAGTGAATTATCTGTTCCTGTTTAAGCAGCTTTAAGCAGAAGCTGAAAACTCACAAGAAGAGTTGCAGGAGCTGACTTATCCATCAACTAAGTTTGTGTTAGGTGACCTCTAAAGTACTTTGAAAGCCAAAGTTCTAGTTTTCTGTGGTTTCTCTCTCTCGTTTCCAAGTTCCTTGCCAAGAAGGCATTGTCCTCTCTTCAACACACTCAGCGCTTTGTTTCAGAGTAGACATTTAATAAGCATTTGCATATTATTTGATTGGTTTGTAGGTTTTTACAGAATTTAAAATATTGTAATGAGACATATTGGCTATAACATGGAAAACTTCTGTATGCAAACTAGTTTTCTTATAATTAGAAAGGAGACATTAATAGGAAGCCTGTCTTGTGGAAACCCGCAGAACTGTCCAGTGTTAGGGGAAGGTATAATTGCTGATGCTATCTCACTATATTTCTTCCTCTGCAACCCCAAATCCAGAATCCTCACTCCATTTTACCTGCGAACCTTGACTCTCGACAAATGAGTTGTAATCATTTGGATGACTTCGTTGTGAAATTCAAAAGCATATTGAACGATTCAGACACCATAAACTAATTATCTGCAACTGTTCGATTGAATTTAGAGGGATATTCTTTGATCTGGCTTTTGCTGTTTATGTGTTTCTGTTATTTTGCTTGCCATCTGGCCCAACGATAACATGTTGGGAAGTTAGGATATATACGGAGCCTGAGTTCTTTGGTGTCGAACTCAGGCTAGTGCTGTGTTCTTCAGACATTTTTATATGACTGTTCTTACTTCAGGTTTCCACTCTGTTTGCTGCTGCTATCTGTGTGTATCCAGCAATTTGTTTTTACTAAAGTACCCAGAGTTGGTTTCTTTTGCACGCTACCAAGTGAACAATAACTAACACCATGTGTTTGGATGAAGAACTTGGACAGTGAGGGTATAAGGAATAAGAGCCTAGAGCAGCTCTGTGCAGCAGAAATGCCACACCAGACACATATGTAATTTAGAAACTTCTAGCAGGCATATTTAAAAAAAGGAAGAAAAAAGAAGAAAGCAGTTGACATTAATTTTAATAATATATTAAATTTAGCTCAATATATCTCAAATTGTATCATTGCAACATATAATCACTGTGCAAAATGATTGATGAGATGTTTACATTTTTTAAATCTGAAACCTCTAAAATCCAGCACATATTCTTATAGCATGTCTCAGGTCGTATGCTAAATTTTCATCCGAGATAATTGATCTCTATTTGGATTTTAGAAAAACTACAGTAAAAAAGTAGATTCACTTAGCTAAGCTGTTCCAAACATACTAAAAACGTGTTCAATAACCAAATTGAATCCAAAAAAAGAATTTACATTCAATCCCTCCGCCACACCAGCCATATTTCAAAGGCTACCCTATTGGACTCTATAGGTGTAGAACCTCGCTTTTAGCGAGTCCTCTAACAAGTAGAAAACCTAGACCACTCCATAAGCCCAGGTTTCTTTCACCTTCCTCCTTTCCTCTCTTCTATAACCTCACCCCCTGCCATGCTTTGCTGTATAGATCAGAATCCAGTCAAAAAAATGGAATATCTTGGGTGGTACAAGATATTGCAAACAGATAGGATTTCATACAGAGGATTCATTACACAGGTGTTAACAAGCTGAAAGAGAAGAGGGAATACTGAGATAGTAACAGCAAACAGCTACCACCCTGGGAACTGAGGGAAAATAAAGATGTAGAATCACCAGAAACGAGGAGCCTGGAAGAGAAGCCCCATCCAGATGGTGTTCTGATTTCCAGCGAGCCACCTGGATGCTTCTGCACCTGTAAGGGAGTGTGCCGAGATTGGTCTGGGGGCTGTAGCCAAACTCAGGTGCTGGCGCCCATCTCCATGACTAGAGGGATCTGACAGAACAGGACAAATAGGGCGGAAGAAGTCTTTATACCTCCTCTCACCTTCCGTGTTCACTCTCGTACTTCACCTGTCCTGATGGAAGCCAGTCTGCAGAATTCCATCTTCAGCTTCACGAGCAGAGGACAGAAGGGTAGACTGAGTGTGGAGAGAAAAACAGGGAACTAACTGGCATCGGCAGGTTGGAATGCTAGCCCTTTGTTCTGCACAAGCACTCCTTAACTTAACCTGGATGGCTCCTTCAGTCCAACCATGGGGCCCTGGCTGTGGTCTTGCCATTGGCTTTGGCAGAACCTAGTTAGAACCCTTCGGGAAGAAGGACTTCTTGGGTTCATCTGAGTTTTGAAAGCAGCTCTAGCTATGTAGGTCTAGAATAAAATAAGTCCGGGGCTCAGCTCAGTTTGAAATGGCTTCAAACTGGCCTGCTATTAATGAGTTTGGGCCTCAGTAAGGGAGTATTTGTGCTCTGCCAGAACTTGGATGGCCAATTTTACTTGTAGGGGCAGCTTTATTTTCACAAATGGTACCAGCTGCCCAATCACTATGTTCCATAGTCTCTGTGGATTTTGCGACACCTTCCCACAAATGGGCACAAAGGGAATGCTCAATCTCCATTTGCTCCTTTTATGGAAGAGGGAAATCACATTTCCTTCTCTCCAAAAATGAGTTTTAAGTGAACGCACTTGTGTCTTCATTCCTGAAGCTTGTGATTATGCAGAGCACTGTGAAGAGATCTTTAACGTATCTCTCATTCTTGAAGGGAAAGATTCTAGCACGGTTGTGCCTTTTTTTCTGAAAGGGAGATAAATTCAGGGCGAGATGCTCTAATGAGGCGGCCGCAACTGCTCGCGGTAGCATGGATGAGCAAATGACAAGGCAGCGCCGACTACATGCCTCAACTCAAAGGACCTATTTCCCCATTCACATTCCAAGGCAAGTGGGATTATTTGTATAAGAAAGATATATTTGTGGAATTAATGCTGCATATGTTTGAACTCTTTCCAGAATGATGTATTCAGCAATGCTTAAAACATTTTGAAAGCTCTGTGTAAATGGGAGGACGCATTAGCCATTTCCTGGCAATGTGATGTATTTGTGTTTGGGTTACAGTTCAGTTCTTGGCTTCCTCATCACACAGCAGTTGGAATGAGTTTTTGCATTAGCATGAAATGACACGGTTTATTTTGTTTAGTAGATCTGGTCTTTCCGAAGCTGGTGTTCGTTTCTCCTGGGCCTGTTGCAAACATTTGACTCTGATAGGCTGGAGAGGAAGAAAGGAGAAATCCTGACAGTAGTTTTGACACACTAGGTTTCTCATTAAGAAAGAAAACAGCCAGTTCCCCTGCCGCCCTCCCTTCCTGCCACAAAACAGAAACCAAGCCATGGCAAGAATCCACACAGAAGAAGAAATTGTCATTGAAGGGAGTCCTTTGTATTTGATGTTAGCGGTTCTCTCTACCATAGCCCATAGAGGTAGAAAAACAAAATTTGGCTCTTTACATTTTCTGGCTTTGCCGATAATTTGACCAAGTAAAGCCAACATAGGTGAATTGGAATATTCCCCTTTGGGATGTGGAGACAATCAAGACATATATCACCGGGAAGTTAATGAATGCAGACCCTTTAGTATTTGACACCCAAGCCTCTACTCTTTAATTTGGGATCCTCATAGCGCTCAGAATCCCTTCCTTCCAGCAAGTCCCTGGCAGATGTTTTATTGTTTTTGTTGTTTCTCCTCTGGGGCTGTACATTAGGTTAAAATATCACAAATAACTGCTATTACAGTGTGAGTCACAGAAGCTATAATTCTTCGTGACAGCCAGAGGAAATGTGACATGTTTAGGGAACCCTGTCATTGATGCTAACACTCAGATCTAAAGGCAAGTGTTTAATGACCAACTCAGCAAGCTGCATAAACTTTCTATCTACCAAAAAAAAAAAAAAAAGGTTACTCTCAGCAAACTATAAATATTTGGAAAAATGTCTCTAGACAATGATGAGTTTTCTCCTCTTTCACCTCCTAATCTATAATTGTAGGATAAATATCCTATCTGTGACAAATCAGACAGATCTTCCTTCTCTTCTGTTCATGTTTGTATATCTAGGTATGTTATTTCCAGCCAATATCCATGACATTGGGTTAAGCAATCTTTCATGTTTTAATCTGATGTTAATATAGGAATCTGAGTCCTTCAAAATTCCTTAGGATATGGTCACTGGGAACAGTGTAAGTGTTGGCGGGATTACTCAACTGCCTGCTAGTGATCTCATGATGAAGTCATTAATTTTATATAGCCAACAAATTATAAATTCCCCCAAATGAATTTTTCACTATATAAATACATGCATGCTCTGTATTATCTGTCTAACTCAGGGTTTCTCAGACTCAGCACTGCTGACATTTTGGGCTGAATAATTCCTTGCTGTGGATGACTGACCTGTGCATTGCAGGATGCACTGGGGCTCAACACACCACATACATACCAGAATGCTCCCTCATCAGTTGTGAGCACCCAGACTATCTCCAGGATATTTCCAAATGTCCCCTGTGGGGGGACAATTATCCCTAGTTGAAAACCACTGGCCGAACTCTAGGTCCCTTTCTACTTCTCTTCCGAGTCTCCAAACTACTTTAGTGAATGCATAAAAATTCCTTATCCTCTCTTATATGTCAAGTATACAATTCTCAATATTGTCTTAGAAGGTTTCACTCAAGAAGTTTCCTGCCTGAAACTCCTTCGGATTAATATCTGCCGTACTTATAATATTCTACCTATTACTGCAGGTATAACTGTGTTATTTGAGGGCACCTTTAATAGACTGTGAGTCCACAGGGTTTAGACATAGCTGGTGCTCAATATATTTTTTTAAATTTTATTTATTTATTTGACAGAGAGAGACACAGTGAGAGAGGGAACACAGCAGGGGGAATGGGAGAGGGAGAAGCAGGCTTCCCGCGGAGCAGGGAGCCCGATGCGGGACTCGATCCCAGCACCCTGGGATCATGACCTGAGCTGAAGGCAGACGCTTAACGACTGAGCCACCCTGGCGCCCCTGGTGCTCAATATTTTTTAAAAAATGAAAAGAATTAATATTCTTTTGTAGATCACACTTCATTTAGAACTCTCATTTCGTTTACCACTTTATTTTTTTTTAAATAATGAAAGAAAAAAAAAAACACTAAACAGGTATAAAGATAAAAAATTCAAATGGCCCAAATTCCGCCATCTGGAAATAATTATTTGCCATGTAGTTAATTTTCTCCCAGTATTTTCCTGTGGATTTTTATTTGGTGCTTTTAAAAGTTTAATGTCACATCATAAGCATTTTCCTTATGAAAGATTTTTATAAGCATTGTCTTAATAGCTACTCTTGTAGAAAATAAGAGCGCGATCTAAGAGTTTAAGTAAGATCTTATGTGTTAAGAACAGCACTGCAGGAGGAAGGAAGAAAAGGAGGCTCAGAAGCTGGCAGCCACCCAACACCACAACTTTCTAACCTAGCAAACTTGCAGGCGCTCTTTCACACCCAAGTGCAGAATACTCTCTGCTGGGTCCAAGACTGCTTTGTGACTGAGCAGGGGGGAGGGGCCTATGACTGCAGTCACTCTACCGCAAAGAGAGTCACCCCGGGGAGATGACACTTCATACTCAAAAAGGAAAAGGAAGGGGAACCTTGGAATCATGTTAGTCAATGTCCAAAAGGTTGTACATGAAGGGTGCTAGGCTCATGTATTTGAAAGGGGTGTCAGAGGAAAATACAGGTTGGACTCTCAATCTAATCACATAAGTCATTAAAAGCTGAGGTTCTTTCCTAACTGTTGTCAAGAACCAGAGATAGCAGCTTGAGAAGCACTTGACCCACGGTCACTAGCTTTGAAGAGAGAAGGGGCCAAGAATACAGGCATCCTCTAGAACCTAGAAAAGGCAAGGAAACAGATTTCCCCCTAGAAACACAGAAGGAAATGCAGCCTTGCTACCACCTTGATTTTAGCCCAGTGACACCTGTGCTGAATCTGACCTACAGAACTGCAAGATAATAAGTTTGGGTTTTTTTAAGCCACTAAAGTCATGATAATTTGTCACAGCCATCATAGGAGATTAATGCATGGGCAAATACCTGGGAGTTACAAGGTAAGTGTTTAACTTTATAAGAAACCATCTTATTGACCTTTTGCTAAGTGGGATTAAGCTGGGTTCTTAACATGAATGGATGTACAGTTATCTACCAATAGCTTTTATAGAAAGATTTGTAGATTCAGGATGTAGAGAAAGAAAAAAAGCAAGAGACAACCATCACAGGCTTAACAGTTTTGGGGGTTAGGTAACCAGTCGAACCAGTCATAGCTGAGAAGTTTCCAAGGACATTAACATGAATGGTATTTTCACAGCAATGTTCTCTTATGCCCATTTCTCTGACTAGTAGGCTCATGTGGCTTTAGAAGCCAAAATGCTAGACTTCTTCATGCCCTTCTCATTACTTTGATCTCATCCTCTCTCCAAGTCTGGCTTTTGCAAGTGTTAGTGTTGCCTTGGGCTTATCTTCCAACATTGCTCTCTCTAAGGGCTGCTAAAGATGGTGGTTCATCTTCCACCAATTCACACCACAGGGACTGCATCTAATTGAAATTCATCCAGGGTGCCTGGGTGGCTCAGTCGGTTTAAGCGTCTGCCTTCGGCTCATGTCATGATCCCAGGGTCCTGGAATCAAGTCCTGGGTCAGGCTCCCTACTCAGTGGGGAGTCTGCTTCTTCCTCTACCCCTCTCCCCTGCTCATGATCTCTCTCTCTCTCTAATAAATAAATAAAATCTTAAAAAAAAAAGAAATTCATCCAGATCTCTGTATGTGTATGGTATATGTCATTCCTGATTCCGACTAAGGGTCAAGATTTTTCTCTCTGAACATTTAATTATTTTTGCATGAATTTTGAAGAATCCTGGTGTTGGAGAAAAACTTACTTTTGACACTTGTTAAAAATGGTAAGGAAGACTTTATGCAAGAGGGAGAACTTCAATGGGGGTTTTGCAGTAGGGGGGAGGACCAGGTTCAACTCCAAATGTAATGATGACAAGTGGGGATTTACCAAAGGAATAGGGTGGGGCCAGTGATTACAGAAAATTACTAAGAGGAAATATCAGGGGTAAGAAAGGATTCTGGCTAACCAACTTGACAGATTTCTTAGAAGGCAGGATGGGGTGATAAGGTATCAAGGGTGGGGGATAAGGAATTTGATCAGATATTGGGATTTCCATTAAACTGACCTGGCAGGATTCTTGTTAAAATTGGGCTAAGTAGGCCAAGAACAAAGCCCACAGTCAAGGCTTAGTCCAGAAGAGGGGCTCAGAGGAGCATGATTCAGGTTTGGTCAAGAAGAGCATCTTCGTCTTTCGATACATATGCTCAAGCTGCCACCCTGGCCTTTGGAAGTTATTTTTAAAAATACAGTAACCCATGCTTAAGGGCGTTTTGGAAAAGACAATTTTCTGACTACTAATAAAAAAAAAACCTCTGAAATACATGAATTTACATAATTAATGTAAAGGGAAATATGAGCAAGAAAATATATATTAGCCAAGCTAAAATGAAAGCAGCACCCACTACTAATCCAAGCGTATGAATTGTATAAGAAAATCATGATAAGTTAAAAAAAAAAGCAACTCCATTACAAAATTGTCAGTTTGTTCAAATCTGAAAGATGAAGCCCTATGATTTAAGAATTTTACTCCCCTGATCCTTCTACTTTTCAGATAAGTGATTCTCAATTTTTTACGAAGCCTATTTCTGGACATGAGTGAATGGGGAACCAGGTCTGAGGGGCCAAGAAGATTCTGTACATGTTCTGTTAATAAAAAGGTTTCAGAGTGGCCAGAATTATCCCTGTGGACATTCTTCCTGCTCTGCACGATGCCTGTAATGTGGTCCTGATGCAGATAGGCTTCTAAAGTACTTTAGCGGCCATTCCTGTGGGTTTGTCTTATTTTTTGAATCATGTGTAGCAATGACATTCCAGACGGACTCTGTTGCTTTGGTTCCATTTCTGCAGCACTGATGTATTTGCTAACCTGTCTTGTGGGCGTGTTATCTTGCACAGGCAGTTACACGTCACACTGCCTGAAGGGATGGCGGTCTGGGCTTCTTGGCTATCCACAAAGCATGGCAGAATGCCAATGGCCCATCAGTGGACAGACTTTATGCTTTCAAGTATCTGACTGTTTTCACACCCAATGAATCATCAGTGAGATAGAGTCATATCACATAAATCCTGATGCTTTTAGGAGGATGACCAAAATCTTTAACCCGGCCCACAAGGCTCCTTATATACTAACACCACTTTTTTTCTTCAACAGAGGATTTTATTTTTATTTATTTTTTAAAAGATTTTATTTATTACTTCAACAGAGGATTTTAGAAATACGTCCTTTACCCATCCTTTTACACCTCCATTCATGATACTCTCTCCATTTGCTCTTGCTATCCAACCAGGGATTTCTAAGCCAATGTCACCACAAAGGTCCCAAGGGTCTTCAGGTTCGTCTCTCAAAGAGGCTAAGAGGAAGTAGCAGTGATGTATCTCGGTGGATAATTTTTTGAGCCTATCATGACGGTCTCCCAAAACTCCACCTGTCAAAGTAAAAGAAACCATGCCCCCCCTGCTCCCCCCCCACAGGTTCAGCCCTCACTGGAAGCTTCAACAGCATCAGCAGTCTGGTTGGCACCAATGCTATATTTTAGCTGTCACATCAGGAGGGCAAACGTGGGCCAGTGCTCTGCTCTCCCTCATCTGGTACTTTGTGTTCAAACTCGGTGGATCCTGAAGTTCAATCACATTCCTCTCTGTAGGGTGAAGTCAGGTAGTGACTACACCTGACTATACACAATAGACTGCCCCTTCTCTCTAACTTAAAAATTAAGTGGTGGGGCGCCTTGGTGGCTCAATCAGTTGAGTGTCCGACTCTTGGTTTCGGCTCAGGTCATGATCTCAGCGTCCTGGGATGAACCCCACATCGGGCTCTGTGCTCAGTGGGGAGACTGCTTGAAGATTCTCTCTCTCCCTCGGCCCCTCCCTCTGCTGATTCTCGCTCTAAAGTAAATAAATCTTTTTAAAAAATATGGTACCAAAGTTTTTAAAACTTAATTTTAAGTAACACGATGACTAGTGATAATTGAGTTCATAGGTCCTGAGCCAGATAAGGACCACTAATTGTTCAGTGCTTTTATGTTAATTAAATTATTTTCCCATTAGGAATGCTTGCTACTTACAAAGAATTATTAATGTACCATACCCTTTGTCCCCACCCCTCCTTTTAGATTCCTGTAACTTGAATCTCTTAATAAATCAGCCCTAAGCCCTGAAATATACTATTATTTGTTATTGCTATTTGAAAATGCTAAGCTCTCCTGAAATAAACTGCAAAGTAATTTCATTTGACATTATCTTATTTTTTGAACCAAACATGTTATTTGGAAATGAAAAACAAAGCACGTGAAAAAAGCAGACAAAATCTGTTCCTTTATCACTAGTTTCTTGGGAAATTTTATCTAACATTATTTTTCCTTTTTAGTATGCTTGTTGTAATCCATTTATTTTCTTTTCACTTCTTGTCAAGCCTTCCTTCTGGAACACCCTTCCTCCCATGATTATATTTCTGAATCCTCTGAGATCTCTGACTAAATTGTGTAGAACATGTGCTGCTGTAAGATTTCACTGAAATGTATAAAGAAGAAAGAATTCTGTTTCCTTAAATTCCCTTTTGTACATAAAATATTTGGTGAGTTGCTGATATCTTTATTTAAACTTTTTTTCAGATACAGACTATTAGTTGATTTTTATCTTTATGTTTGACACCTCTAGCTACAATTTTTAATTGGAGTTTTTAGTATAAAGGAGAATACATGATAACTTTGTGACTTTCTGTTTCGCCTGGTTTGAAAAATTCTAAATATTTTTAGAGGCAACAGGCAATAACTAGTGAATATTCTAAATACCAGCTTCAAGAAGTTGAAAAATGTTAACATCATTACTAGCAGACACTATCATCCTACCCTGTCCCCAACACATACACTTGCCCTACATCAAGAGAATAAGCTAACGGATAAAGGGAGATTAAGGGCAGAAATCTGTGTAGCCAGAATCAAATGTTCTTAATCTATGGATAACTGTGGCAGGACAAGACCCACACCACTCAGTCATTCAGTTCTGTGCTTGTAACCCCCAAATTCTTGTAAGAATGAGACTTCCTTGATGATTCACTTGTGAAGGATCTTGTCAGAAAACTGCTTGAATCAGAAACAAGGTCATTGTTTGAAATAAGCATTCATGCTATTAAGATGTTTGCCATGGGACTAGCCTGAGAAATTTGCACAAGACAGTTTATAAACCACTCCTCTCGACTGTGAGGGTTGCCTCATGAATGAGAAGCCAGGTAAAGAGGTGCCAGGTAGAGATTGGAGTCATTGTGTAAGGAGGGGGTCAGGAAATAAAACACCAGAGCCACTGGGGATGCAGATACAAAATAGGTTTTATTAAGGAAAAATGTGTAAGCAGAGAAGTAACAGAATACACATAGTCCATCAAAATCTTGTTACCCCTAGCTAATGCTGAGCCGCCGTGGGCTGCATGCGCCGTGGCCAACGCCCCATAGATAGGAGCCCTGGCTCCGGGTTGCCAGACAGCAGCCTGTTCTCTTGCACTGACTCAGATCTGTTGAGCCAGCTCTCTCCTAACTACCAAATCAAAGGAGGACATGAACCTCCAGGGTTATCCAGGCTTTTGCTCCTCCGAGTGATGTTTAATGAAATATAACAAAATTTCGTAGGACAAGAAAGAGAAGACGGAATTAGTATACAAAGGGAATAACACAGAGGCAATGAGCATGGGGACATTGAAATCATAAAGAAGCAAGAAGTCCTTCCAAAACCGGGGTGAGAGAGAATGTATGTGTTTGTGTGTATCCAATACTATACCTATAGACACATCACATGAAAACTTTTTTAAAAAGTATGACATTACTTTTATCAGCTAACTTTCAAAAAGTTAGGTCCATAGCTGAGAAAAATTAGTAATTTATATCAAAAATAGAACAGATAAGTAGGGTGCCTGGAGAACAACAAATGCCCGTGAGGATGTGGAACAACAGGATGCTGGTGGGAACACAAAACAGTACAGCCACTTCGGAAGACAGATTGGGGATTTCTTACAAAATGAAATATACTCTTACCACACGATCTGGCATTTACATTCCTTGGTATTTACTTTTGTGCACCCAAAAACCTGCACACGGATGTTTATAGCAGCTTTAATCATAATTGCTTGGATAGCAAAGGAGATGTCCTTAAGTAGGTAAAGGGATAAATAAACAGCAGTACATCTAAACAATGGAATATTTTCAGAACTAAAAAGAAATGAGCTATGAAGCCATGAAAAGACATGGAGGAAACTTAAGTGCATATTACTAAGTGAAAGAAGCCAATCTGAGAAGGCTACATACTCTATGATGCCAACGATATTAGACATTCTGGAAAAGGTTAAAACTAAGGAGACAGTGAAAAGATCAGCAGTTGCCATGACTGGGGTGCAGAGGGGCAGTCTGAAAAGGCAGACATCAGGATTTTTAGGGCAGTGAAGGTATTCTGTGTTTTAGCATAATGAAGGACACATATCATTATACATTTGTCCAAACCCATAGAATGGCCAACAGCCGGAGTGAACTGTGGTGTCCGCTGTGGACAATGGGCGGTTATGTGTCGGTGTAGGTTCATCAGTTGTAACAGATACACCATTCTGTTGGAGGGTGTTGATAATGAGGGAGGGTATGTATGAGTTCGTCATATGGGAAATCTCTGTACCTTCCTCTTAATTCTGTTCTGAACCTAAAATTGCTCTAAACAAATAAAATCTTAAAAAAATGAGAGAGCATATGTGTAAAACATATATATAATACTAAAAACAAAGAGGATAAGTAGGGTGGGGAGAGAGTGCTATTCTGACCAAAAGTATAAATTGAAATAAATAGAATATACAACCACATTCTGCTACTTTTGCCTCTAGCAAAAGGAATTCCAGATTCTAGGTTACAAAGTTCAACCTAGATTCTACTTTATACACAAGTGACAAGTGAAACCAGTTCAGAGAAGCATGTTTGGGTCCCTTAGAGAACACAAGAAGACTCCTGTCCATTGACTCTATTGTTTCTGGAAAAATGGGGTTTTGCAGGATGTTCTGCAGAAGGTGAAAGAAGACAAATACTCTGCTTTCATTTTTGACATGCCAGCAAATTCTCCAAGAGCAGTGGAGTTAACTGCAGGCGAGGAGGGGGGGGAGTTGCTGTAGCCCCTGTCCTAACGGAGGCGTTGGAAATGGACCCCTTGGCAGCACCTTCCTGGAGGGCAGCTGCAGGTGTGGTGGAAACTGCTGCATTTTAGTCTCCCTTGTCAGAGTCCCAGACCTGGCTTTTCATAATTTTTCTTCTTGTAATGTACTTCCTAGAAAAAGACGTAAAATCTCCAAAGGCAAAAAAAAGAAAAAAGTAAAATAAAATATCAAAAAGTGGGGGTGGGTTGGAGAAAGTGAATGAAAGGGGCAAGAGGGGGCTCTGCCTTCCTTAGGTCTACCCAGGACGCCTTTCCTGGTTTATGATTCTCCCTCTGTTGAACCACAAAGAGAAAAATGTATTAGGCCCCGAATGCCAGGGTATATTGTCTGTCAAAGGATTTGCCAGTTAAAGAACCAATTAATTTCCGGCTCTTACAGCTCATGAGGATATAAAAATAGGATCTTACTGTGGCTTTTGAAATGTTGGATATAGTCTCTTCTTAAAAGAGGAGAATTGAAACTGGCTTTTCTCTTTTTAAAAGGAAAAAAAAAAAAAAGAGCAACGTTTGGAGGCTTTGATGTTTTTCTTTCAGAACCCGGCCCCGAGATGTGCAACTTCAGTATTTATGCACACGTGTGCACGCATGCACACCTCGTGCATATTTGCACACACTGATGCAGAAGTGTTTTATTAGAGAGTTAATGCAGATGTTTTCTTCTCCCAGGCAAGTGATGATTTCCTTTCTTCCATAGTCAGATGGATGATTTGAACAGCTTGGAAGGGCAAGGGCAAGAAAAGCTTTGATTTATCTGCTGCTGAACTGATTTAGACAAATGCAGGAAGATGATACATCACTGAATTAGGGCACACAGGACAATAATGAGAACCTAAAGTGGGTGACAAGTGCACACTAAAATCCATATTACTACTAAACAAGCAGGCATGCATGTGTACCCTGTGCCTTATTTTATGTGATAGAGTGGTGCTTGTCATGTTTCAGAGTAGTTTAATGAATGCTTTAGATCTGTAATTAACAGGGCTCTCATGTGCTCATGGGGTGCTGGCATTGGTGAGTGGTGAATTATTCAATAAATATGATACAGAAATTTAGACCCTGTGCAGGGAATTATACAGGGAAAGAGTTAGAGAAACATGGGCAAATATGAATCCAGTTGTAGCCAATTTTAAAGCTATGTTATCATTGTAGTAAAGCAGATATGCTAATAAAAAATGTCCCGTTTGCTTTCAACATGAAAATCAGAAGAAATAAGAACCATAGAGGACCAAGAGCTTCTCTCTTAAGTTTTGTCACATTGATCAAGTCAGCTAGATATTCTATTTTCTTGGCGATTTATTCTATAAGAATTCCTCTAGGGCGCCTGGGTGGCTCAGTTGTTAAGCGTCTGCCTTCGGCTCAGGTCATGATCCCAGGGTCCTGGGATCGAGCCCCGCATCGGGCTCCCTGCTCAGTGGGAAGCCTGCTTCTTCCTCTCCCGCTCTCCCTGCTTGTGTTCCCTCTCTCGCTGTGTCTCTCTCTGTCAAATAAATAAATAATATCTTAAAAAAAAAAAAAAGAATTCCTCTGGATAACCTGGGTTAGAGGTGAGTTCCCAAAGTTGAACTGAGGATTTCCCAAACATACAAAGAAAACAGAATCATGAGGTAAACTGTAGAGGCAACTGGAAGGGCTGGAAGGATGTTTTTACAAGGCAACATGGGACCTAAGAAGGAGCTGGATGGAGGTGAAGAGGTTTTTTATGCAGCCACCTCCAGCCGCACCTGGGTTGTCACTTGATTGACAGCTCAGGGAAAGCCTTTTTGTTTGCTAGCAAGATGGCTTTCTATTTCTTCTCTCGCCCATTAAGTCAATGTGCAACTCTGCTGTCGAGGCTCCTGAGGATCACACTGTTCCAATACCTACTCCTTTTCACGCATTGGGTTAACTATGAACAATGAAAATTTCAGTCCATTTGTTAATACATTTTCTCATTCAACTGATCACATGTTATTCATAGTAACACCTTTGATTTATGTTTGTCACCTATTTTCTTCTTGCGTGGAGGGTCACCCTCAGATTGACTTAGCTGTTTGTATCCAGCAGGGATCTGTTAGTTACACAGTCGAAATGAATTTTAAAAGAATAAAAAAAGACGTGGAGGCCATAAACTAAAAGAGCTCTATGCAAATGATCTTGCACGATTACACTGAAAACCAACATACCAGCAAGTTGGTAAAAATTTTTATCCCTCAAGGTTCTAATAATAATTACCTAATATTGTGTGAATATTACTTCAATACCTTGTACCGCACTTTTGATAGTCTTCATTCTTGTAAAAGATTCATTGTTAAATGTGCTTTTGGGTCAGCCTTGCTATTTACAAAATATACCTGCCTTTGGTCACTATGAATCCCATTGTGCCTAAAGAGCTTGAATACTTTTGTCCTGGTGTTTGAGAATGGATGAAGCCTGTGGAATATAGTCAAAGATATTGTTAGTGAAGCGACCTAAAAGTGACGTTGAAACCTTGGATAAAACTTTAGCTTTGTCAAGGTTTACAGTCAGGGCTGACCCAAAGCACTACTGGGAAACAGGTAACTTCTTCCTGATCTTTTTTCCCTCTTAGGTGTCAAATGATGCTATGGCATCCTCTTGGACCCTAACGGGGTATTCTCTCCAGGGTGGCTCTTCCTTTTTACCATCTGTTTTGTCTCCAAACCAAAATCTAATTAATGTTGGGTATCCTTATAACTCACCACTAATCTGATTGACCAATGAATGCTGAATTCTTTTTTTTTTTTTTAATTTTTTTTTTTTTTAAGATTTTATTTATTTGCAAGAGAGAGAATGAGAGACAGAGAGCATGAGAAGGGGGAGGGTCAGAGGGAGAAGCAGACTCCCCGCCGAGCAGGGAGCCAGATGCGGGACTCGATCCCGGGACTCCAGGATCATGACCTGAGCCAAAGGCAGTCGCTTAACCGACTGAGCCACCCAGGCGCCCCTGAATGCTGAATTCTTAATCCTTGAACAAAGAGTTAGCTATCAATCACCTTTTAGCCAACACCTTCCTTGTCTCAATCTAAAGCAGCAAACAGTGTTTGGGATTAGCTACTTGGGATGCTGCTGGAAAGATGCCTAGACTTTATTCTGAAAACTCAGGATTTGTAAAAACAAAGTTTTAAAAATATAGTGGGACTTATTTCATTTTTTGGTTTAATTGGCCAAAATATTTACACTCGGGACCAAGAGTATGCTTTTCATGTATAATGTTTCCTTCTTCATATTTTTGTGCTAAATAATAGAATGAATGGATCCAAATGGTAAATGATTTAAACAGGACAAGATCGTATAAAGTGAAAAGTAGAATCTCCTTGTCTTGCTGCTCTGTGTCCTTGTCCCCGATCTTAGTTCCTAGAAACAACTATGGTGGGTATATTTGTTTTTTAGTGCTTCTGGAGGTTCCCATTGTGTGTTGAAATAATACTCTTGTGCCTCTATTTCTTGATTTATCAATTTTAAACATTACATATTGACTTTCCTATGAAAGATGAGCAATTTAGTGTACTTATATTACTCTCTACCTTTTTTTTCCCCATCTACTTCCTGATTTTCATTACTCTACATTATTTATAACATTTATATTCTGTCCTGCAGGTCTGTGCTTATAATTAAACCTTTTATATTCTGTCTTTAGGCTGACTCTAAAACAAGAAAGATAATTAACATTTTAATACTATAATTATATAACTATTATTTACTCCAGAACTAAGTAGAACAATTAGATGCAGGTGGATGAAAACATAATTTAGTAAATTAAATTTTTGTCATTTGAAATAAAATCTTCAAAGTTTGGCAGCCTAAGAAATTTCTTTTGTTTTCCATCTCATTTCCTTTCCTATTTCTGTGTCAGAGTTACTCTTGTTCCTTATACTTTATGCAATTTCTTTGTCAGATGCTTTTTGTTTGCCTGTTTTTTACTTTTGCTCGTATATACTTCTGAATGTTTTTTACAAATATGGAACATGGGTTTTAAAATTTGTGATATCCTGTATCAAAGACACTTACATAAATCCTCACACACATCATCTGAAACGTTTCTAGTTTCAAGAGAACTTTCCTCTCTGGACTTTGCTCCTTATTTTGTAGTATCCACTGTGACTCCTCCCTTGCAATCGGCCTGGTTGCTTTTTCTTTCTGGAAGTTTCTGAGACCTTTAGTTTCTCTTAGCCTGAAATTTCAATAGGAAATGGCTGGTTGTGTGAATCTTAGAACCCTGGTCTTTTCAGCTAAGATAAACTCCTTTTGTTATTATTATATTTTAATTATCATTTTATTATTTATTATATTATTACCTTATTTTATGATTTACAATTTTAATATTTATTATGATTATATATTATCATTATTATTTTATGTGTATATATATATTTTTTTCCATGCTGTTGTTTTTGTTTTGTGATTTTGGAACTTATCAAATGGATATTGAACTTTGAAAATGTATCACCATTGTCATTTTTCTCTCGTATTTTCCATATTTTGTCTTTCTTTGTTCTACATTCTGGAGGATTTCCTCGACTCTATTTTGTATATCTTTATCCCTATCTTTTACTACTTTGATATTATCATTTAGTCCATCCATTACTTTAATCTTTCGTTTTCTTGGATTTCCCCTTTTTCTTTCTTTCTTTTTTTTTTTTTAAGATTTTATTTATTTATATGAGAGAGAGAGAGAGAGCACATGGGACGGGGGAGATGGAGAGGGAGAAGCAGGCTTCCCGCAGAGCAGGGAGCCTGATGTGGGGCTCGATCCTGGGACTCCAGGATCATGACCTGAGCCGAAGGCAGTCACTCAACCAACTGAGCCATCCAGGGGCCTGGATTGTCCCTTTTCCATGGAAGTTCATCCTTGTGTTAAGGATGCAATAGCTTCTTCTTTTTTTTTTTTTTAAAGATTGATTTTATTTTTTCATTAGACAGAGAGAGAGAGAGCGAGCGCAAGCAGGGGGAGTGGCAGGCAGAAGCAGAGGGAGAAGCAAGCTCCTTGCTGAGCAGGGAGCCTGACGTGGGACTCGATCCCAGGACCCTGGGATCATGACCTGAGCTGAAGGCAGACGCTTAATGGACTGAGCCACCCAGGTGCCCCATTCTGCAATATCTTCTTGAATATTTTTTTAGGATGCTAATTATTTTTAAAGTCTGATTCCTTCATTGTTTCTCAGATTAGTTGTTCCTTTTGTTCTTCTTGGTCTTTGCTCTCTTATTCTTTTGGATTTTTGGGGGTGTCGAATGCTCTTTTGTTTTTCATTCATTTCCACAAGTAGAGAGGTGTATTGGTGAGTAGAAGTAGCTGGTGTGGGTGGCCCTGCATCCAGGAGGCTTCTCTTCTGAAGAGAACTCTGTGCTAAGTCTGTGTGGTTGAGGACATGCAGCCCCACAGTAGATTTTCTAGTAGGGCACTTAAGCAGGGCAGCTTGACTCTGGGAATGCAGAGCTTTATTCTGTTTCACTCCTTTCCTGTTTCACTGCCTTTCCTTTCTCATTATTGTTCCCTTCTGTATTTTTTTCCCAGAGGTCCAGCTTACCTCCAACTTGGCTTCCGTCTCAGGTCCTGGCATCCTTGCCAAGCATCCTTACTTCCTCGTTAGGCAGATCGCACACTTTTGTTAGAGTTTAGCTCCTGGGCTCCAAGCGTGCTCAGCACTGAGGGCAAAATCCTATCTTGGTTTCATTTTGTCACTAATGAATTCACTCTGTCATAAGTTTCTTCCCCGTCCTTTCAAGGGGATATGGAGAAAAAGAATCAACAGATGAGGGAACAAACCAGCCATTTCACAGCCTGAGGCCCCACATCCTTACTGTAATATTGGTTCCAATTAAAGCTAATAAAAAAACGGCATTTATTTCATTTGAAATGAAATCACCTACTAAAATGAAGACAATACAAGATATTAATAGTTTTTTTAACTGTATAAAAACACATTTTAGCTCCAGAGGACACTGAGCTCTGAATGTCAGGCCCATGCTCTCTGATAGGCAGGGCCCTTGGGAGGAAAGTTCAGTATTTAGGGACAGAGAAGGAGGCTACCAGGGAAAATCAGGCAGAGCCTCTCATGGAAGCATCCATCTCGTTGCTGTTTACTCTGTAACATGAACTTTCAACTCTTCTTTCACAGAGTCCTGAATTGAGCCCTTAGATTGCCATACACTGTTCAGTCATGGGCAGGGCAATTGTAAGTGAATGTTCTTACATTTTTACTTTGTCACTATGAGATCAACCAAACTGTCCTATAGAGTCACAATTCAGAGAAATAAATTTTATATTGTTGAGGAAACATAAGGAGGCTTTGCACTCAGGGTTCACACGCTTTTTAAAGATAAAAATGAACAGAATCAGAAAACATATACCTGAAAAGCACATGGGGAAAACCTATAATTTATTTGTTGGCATATGCAGAACACAGGTCTCCTTTCCTATCTTCATTCATTCATTCATTCATTCAGTAAATAATGCTTGAGTGCCGAGTCTGTACCAGGGGCTGCTACAGGGGCCAAGGGCACAGTGGTGAAGAAAACAGACACTGTCTCGACTCTTACGGAACTTACATCAGAGTAGAGAAGCAGGCAATCACAAATTTACAGTGTAAAGTGAGGAGGTGCTAAATGCTGTGAAGAAAAGTAGAGCAGAATGGATGGGCAGAGTGATGACACATTTGTGATAGGATGGTGGCTGTAAGCTACGGTCTTTCTGAAGAATGCCGTTGAAGAAATACCTTAGAGCCACGGTTCCCACAGTGTTCGGGAGTGAGCTCACAGGACACTTACTCCATTTTCAAGGGAAACACAGTAATACTTAACATCTAGTAGATTCCACGTGAGCTACGAGCTTGCAGTGGTTCTCACAGTTTCAACATTGCATCACGCTCCCTTCCTTCAGTGATGATTTACCTTCTCAAAGCTAAGATTTTAGGCTGTTGACATGATGAAAAGCAAGTATTGTTTAAAAACTAAGAAGGGGTAGCGAAAGTAGCAGGGTCCAAGGTGACTGCAAAGTCTGAGGAGTTGTGCAGTGTCCGAAGGTCCACACATCCCACTAGTAAGTGTGGTAGGTGGAAAAAATGACCCCCCAAAGATATATTCACTTCTTAATCCTGGGACCCGTGAATATTACCTCATTAGGCAAAAGAACGAACATTACCTTATATGACAACAGATGTGATTAAGGACCAGAGAGGGTGAGTTTATCCTGGATTCTCTGGATGGACCTTAAAAACAAGTGTAAGCATCCTTATAAGAGAGAAGCTGGAGATTCAACCTAGAGATACAGAGAGGAGAAGGTGATGTGAAGACAGGTGGGGGTGACAGGGATGTCGCTACAAGCCAAGGAATGCCAGGGATCGCCAGCAGCCACCAGAAGCTAGGAGACACAGGGAGCGGATTCTCCTGCAGAGACTCTAGAGAGAACACGGCCCCAAAGACACCTTGATATCCGGCTTCTGGCTTCCAGAGCGGTGGGGGAATGAATTTCTCTTGTTTTAAGTGGCCCAGTGTGTGGTAATTTGTGACCCTGGAAAATGGCCTGGGGAGCAGCCCTAGAAAACTAATGCCGTCAGTAATTCTGGTTATTTATAAATGAAATGCAAATGTTTTTTCTTTCAATTTATGTGTATTATTTTTTTCAAAAGGCTACTAAGTTGTTAGGACATAAATACTTATGTTGTTTGGATGGAACTTCTAAATACATGGAACTGATAGGTATTTCTCTTGTCATATAATCCGCATGAAACAATTACTGAACAGTGAGTTTGTGTGAACCAAGAAAATTTTGCAAATTGTTTCTTTTTCTTTTTTTTTAAAAGATCTTATTTATTTTTAAATTTTTTTAAAGATTTTATTTATTTATTTGACAGAGAGAGACACAGCAAGAGAGGGAATACAAGCAGGGGGAGTGGGAGAGGGAGAAGCAGGCTTCCCGCTGAGCAAGGAGCCTCTTATGGGCCTCGATCCCAGGACCCTGGGATCATGACCTGAGCTGAAGACAGATGCTTAACAACTGAGCCAACCAAGCACCCCTTTGCAAATTGTTTCTTAAAATGAGAAAGTGGACAGTGGGATGTTTTGAGGGAAGTGTGTTCCAGGAAGAGGCAAGATCAAGGGCAGAGGCCCTGAGGCAGGAACCAACACGGTGGATCACAGAACAGCAAAAGGCCAGTCTGCCAAGACATAATGAGCAGGAGATGGAGTCCGAGAGAGAAGCAGGGGTTGGATGATGTGTGACCTCCCAGGCCAGAATAAGGAATTTAATTATGTTGTGTGATAAGAAGCCACTGGGCAATGTTGACTAGAGTAGTGAGCTGTGGCAGGATTTACACTGTGAAATGACCTTCTGGATGTGGTGGAGACAATTGACCACAGGAAGCCAATTTACAAAGAGTAGAAGACAAAGCCTCTAAGCTTGCTTAGAGACCTGGATAAACCTTTGCCCCATCTTTCCCATCCATTTTTATTGGCTACTCTATATTTACCAACTGTGCATAAGACCATGTAGATGTAGAAGCAATTGTGGAATTTGTACACAAGGGTGGAGAATTTTATGTATTGTATGTTTGCTTTGGGTATATCCCTTTCTAGATGTCAAAGCCCTCTTCTAGAAGTTTATTAATCAAAACCAAAGAACAAATAATGGGAGTAGTTGGTCAGGTTGCAAAGGCATGGAGCGGGCAGAGGTGCTAGAAGGTGCTCCATGGAGAGCAGAGCAGGCTGGCTGGATCCTTTAGTGAGCACATGATGTAGCAGCCTTCCCTACTGAAGGGCCAGGTGCTCCTTGGCCATGGTGCCCAGTGTGGGGAGGTTTGGGCCCCTCTGTAACAGGGATGACTGTATCATTTGTTTCCTGTGCTTGGCAGTTGCATGGAACTCCTGTGAGCAAAGAAATCGAAGGCCTAAGGTAACAGAACAAATAAAAGTAATAGGCCTTCCACAACTGCTGCAGAGGCAGATACCTCACGGCAAAGAAAATAGCAGATGGAGAAATCCCAGCGGCATCCTTAGCTCAGAAAACATCTAGTTGAGCACCCTGGGAACCTAAGGGTGGGCCACATTGCCCCCTTCCCAGAAGCTACTTAACTCAGTCACATGACTAAAAAAAAAATGACATGGGTGATCCAAAAGGAATACCCTTTATAGAGGCCAGCTCACTCTCACGTCTAGTCTCCTTGAACTCTGTTGGTCAGACCTCCATATTCAGTTGTGGACATTACATGGAACCCTGATGAATGTTTCATACGTATCAAACCAAAGTATCTTGATTCCTGATGCTGCTGAGTTTCTTGGTGTCCCAGAGCTCCTTCACCCCAAATCACTGGTCATCATTGATTATTTCAGTGGAAGGAAAAATAACAGCCTAGAAAAATGGGGAAATATATTTTAGTATCAGCACTCAAATTTGACTTTTCTCGAACCCACAGAGAGACAATAATCTTGAAAGCCAAACTTTGTGGAGACCTAAGGGGGGTTTCAAACATTCAGATGTTTCCCTTTATATATCAAGTGTGGATTGTGTCAGTCTGAGCATAGAACTATAAGAAGGCATATCTTGGGACGGCAGAAGTTAAGATATAACAAAAGTTCCTGCCACGCTGTTGTTTGACCCAGTGCAGAGCAGAAGAGCAGCATGGTAGAGGGAGGCATCTAGATGGAGGGACCTGGGCTAGTAGGGGAATGGAGAAGGTCTGGGAGGCATGCAGACCAGGGCAGGTCTGCGATCAGATGGCAGAGAGCATACTGCTGGGACTTTGCAACTGAGGGCGATAGGAGTTGCCAGGTTTTTCAGCCGTGGGTGCTTGCACAATATCTAGGAAGAGGATGGGGCACCCTAAGCCAGCCGAGAGGACCAGAAACCAGGTGGAAGGGGACATCTCAACAGAGGACAGTGACGGCCCAGATATAGCACTGAATGAGATCAGAGGCCCTTGCCTAACTCGACTGCCATTAGGATACAAAAGCTGTCTCTGAACTTACACACCAGGAAGGGCAGGGGGCAGGGGTGGGGATTCCTTTGAGAGGGGAGAAACACCCTTATATGGAGAGTTTAAACTTTGAATTGATTGAATATTGACCTGAATGAGACATGGGTCTTTCTGTTGTAACTCCATGCACCTGCGCCTGAAAAACCTCTCAATCTGTACAATTGCTCAGGAAGAATAGCAAGATTTGTAGGAAAAATAAGTTTAGGGGTAAACCGCTCAGAACCAGAGCACTAACAAAACAGTCCTGTGTATTTCAGGGTGAACATGACTGCCCAGGCAGGCAGGTGGATCAGAGGCTGCCTTGGGGAATAAAAATCCTGAGAAAAAATATTGCAAAGGCACAGCCTTGTTGTGTTGAGGCAAGGCAAGTGGAACTGGAGTCCTGAGCAGGGGGTTGGAATCCTGGGTAGAGATACTCATCAAAAACAAACAAAAGGCCCCACAATTCTTTAGTAGATAACTGCTTTTCATTTTCTTAAAGTGTAGATTAGAAGGCTCCTGCTTATACAGCCCTCAAGCTGAGGGGGTTTTCCTTTCCTGCTGGGTTACAATGCTAATTCTGCCTTCCTTGCCTAGCAGAAATCGTGTATGAACCAAAGTGACTTCTGTATTGAACTGACATCCAATCGTGGACCAGTAATCGGTGTTATAGAGATGTGTAGTGCAGCAGAATTTTAAATTGGAAGAAATAGTTCAATTTATCTGGAAAGTTTAATTTTCTTCCCTACAATCAGGAACAGGGGCCCTAAAGTAAGATATAATTAATTGTAGATAATACAAACTAAAAAAAAATACGTCAAAGTCAAAGCCTGTGAATTTTGATTCACACATATTCAAAAGGACTCGGGTTACCTAACCAGAGGGCGATGGGAGAAAGCAGTTGACATGATGAACCGCCTTATCTGAGAAGCAGATGTCTGAGGTGTTTCACCTCAGGAGAAGAGACTAAGCAGAGATGTGACAAGTGTCTTCAAATATTTTAAGGGTTATTGTTTTGGAGAATGAGTTATCTAGAATTACAGTGTTGTGCAGCAGTGACTCTGTCTTAGGTTGAGAAGATCTTCCACTCCCTGCCCCCCCCAGCAAAATCATTCTGGGATCACACCTGAGCCCCTCCCAAGGACCTTCACTTTCCCTCTGAGGCGTTTCCAATTGAACCACAGGAATCCATTACACACGGTTTGATAAATCACTGCTATAGAGCGCACAGCAAGGATCAACAGACAGAAATGTCCTCAACAGATTGTAACACTGTTTAGAGAATACATTTATAATTGTGAGTCTCTCCCATTTTCTATCATATTCTATACCTGCTATACTCACACTTGCATAAGAAAAAGTTTGAATGCCTACCCTGTGTGAGACACTGTGAGATGTACTTCCTCACCTCTGCGTTTCACTAATTTTTGCTCCAGTCTCCTGAAAACTCTTTTCGGCTTTTTCCTGGGAGTCCTGAAGGAATGTCTCCCATGTTCCCATGGGACTTGGGGTTTTATTCGTCTTATCCTGGCACTCTCTCCCTCCAGCGGCTTGCCATGTCTGCCAGGCACACCACTGCATCGGACACTGCTTCTGGACACCTCTCTGCTGGGTCCACCTGGCCCCCTTACCACCTGGTGGACACTCTTGCCTCTTCTGTATAATCATTGTGCAAAACCACTGTTTCTGCGAAGTCACTTCTCTTCCCAGATCAGCATCTATCTCTGTGACTTCCAGACTCAACATCCTCTTGCTGGATTCTACAGTCTCCCCTAGATTCTTCCTGGTGCTAAAACAGTGGCATTGTGAACGGGGGAAGAATATTTGCTTTTGTGCTATACCCAGTATGAGGAACTTGGGTGAACTGTGCCCCAATGTCATAAAGAATATTCAGTAATACAGAGATATTAGTGACCCTTTCTTCAGAGAATTAAGATATGAAGCTAAAGTGGACAGACACATCCAAAAAATGCACAGCAGGATGTAGTCAGGATCATCTCTCTCTTCTAATGACCATGGCTTGTTTGCTGGGTCAAGACTTATTCTTGGCTCTGTTGTATGTTGTTTTCTTTGAGAAGTCTTCTCGATTCTTTGTGTAAATACCTATTGGGAAGTCTGACCCCACAGGTTTGCCAGGTAGCCCCAGATATTTGCATACCTCGTGCAAAGGTTCTACTATATAATTATAAAATGTATACTTTTGCATTGTAGAATTTTTGGAAAATACAAAAATATGCTTGCTCAATATCCCATCACACCTGATGATACAGAATGTATGGAAAGAGGGAGTCCAAGAGTGAAATCGTATGAGAGAGATTTATTTTTACGCACATAATTTTGCATCTTATTTTGGTGATTCTCTTTGTAATGTTGCCTGGATAGTTGTGCAGTTCTGTGTTTGCTCCAGATTTCAAGTGATAGAGTGATTGCTGTGTGTTCTGACGGTGTGACAAGAATATCCAAATGCTGGTGCCAGGGTGTAGTTTGTGTGTGAATACACATGTGGCTTAAATGTGGCAATCAGTGGGAGGTAGACTCCCATCAACCAAATTTTAATTATACATGGAATACATCCTTCACATAAGTCAAAGAATCCTGTAACTTCAAAAGCTGTGTTTAAAATGGATTTAAAAATCATTTAAGGTACTTAGGTTGTATTCTGTTTACAAAAGAAAAATTACTAAATAGTAATTAGATGGGTTCACATTCTTCCTGGATTTGGGAATTCCTGCCATGTCATTAAGAGTACCTCTTTCCGTCACCAAATTTACTATGGCACCAGCAAAAAGAGGTAGCTGTTTACACAGTATTTCTTCAAACAACTTTGTAACACACTTCTAATGCTTACTTAAATTATTCATTCTCTCCATTCTATGACAAGAAAATATTTTTTTGTCACATATAATCCATCTGCCTGCTAAGGAGGGTGGACCCTGGTAACTGGATGAGCAAAGACGATGGGGGGATGATGCATGTTTGGCAGAGCTGAGAGGGGACACAATTGCTCTGCATTAGGAAGAGGGAGAATCTGAGAGGGAAAGACAAAGGAGAGAAAGACCTAGAAGGAAACTGGAGTGGAGAGCCACATTTGGGAGGAAATCAAGTAACCTGAGGGTGAAAGACTTACCTGGGAAGTGTCATTATTGGGGCTTTGCATTGAGGCTGCAGAATTGGGTAAGGGGCTCTCACCTCACTCCACTTGTCTTAGTTCAGGTTTTGCTGTGACCAAGTCACTGGGTGGAAAGAGAGCGAGGGAGTTCTCTTGGTCCCTTCTGTAAGGACACTAATCTCATTCATGAGGGCTCCACCCTCATGACCTAATCACATCCCAAAGGCCCTACCTCTTCATACCATTACATTGGGGTTAAGATTTTAACATAAGGATTTTGGGGGAACACAAACCTTCAGTCCACTGCACGGGTAGGATGACTTCTTTGCGTGCAACACTGAACACTGTATGGAACAAGACAGGGAAGAAGAGAGGCTTACAAGAGCCATCAGACCCACCTCCTGCTGCTAGTCCAGCCTCTGTTCTTTTGCCTGGCTTTGCCTCTTGACTTTTCCCTCCATCCCCTCAAGCTTTGCCCTGCCCTGCTGTGCAATCTAAGCTCCATCAATAGCAAACTACTACACTTGCCACATTTTCTTTACACTTGTTGCTGGAACATTTTCTTCCCAGCCTCCACTTTATGCCTTGCTAATTCCTATTCACACTTGGTGTTTCTGTTCAGATGTCACTGCTTCTAGAAGCATATGCTGACTGCCAACCTCCCCTTCCCCCCACCAATCCCCTGAGGTAAGTGCTCCTCTACCATCTACTATGCTCTTTTGTTCCTGCTGCTCTCATTTCTATTTCCTCCACTAGAATTGAAGTTCTTTGATGGCTGGGATGAACCATGCCTGCTTGACCTTTACAGTCCCAAAGCCTAGTAGAGTGCCTAAGAAGTATTCAATAAATACCAAATGGACAGAAGAGTAGAGGGATTAATGAACGGAGTAATAATGGATATATGGATCTGTTAATTTTCCCTCCAGACCTACTACTCCTCTTTGTATTAAGCAAGGTCCAGTCAGAAAGCAAGAGATAAACAAAAAACATAAAACCTAACAAACGAGACATTTAAAACGGAAGTAGATGTCATTAATTACACAACATTGGAAGAGATGTTGAGGTAACTGTGGTTTTAGTAACTGCAGGAATCAGCTATCTACAGGACTAGGGGACTAGGAGAAAGAGGTGGGTGTCCAGAACCCGTTGTCACCCTACTGTTGGTGCTCAGAGTTCTGAGGACGAGTAGAGTTAGGTGAGCGCTGGACCTCTGAAGACAGGGTGTGGCCTAATGGTGCTTGGACTTCTGAGGAGAGGGCGTCATCTGGTGGGTGCACACTGTGGAAGGGGGCCAAGTCCAGTGGGAGAGGGAGCATAGCATGGTTAGTACTGGCACCACTGGGAATCCCACACCTCACTGCTGCAGGTACCTCTGGAGGGGCATGGAAGGATTGGTGCCAGGAGTAGTGAAGAAGCCGGAGGCTGGAGTCAACCATCTCTGGTGCTGGAGTATTGCTAATAGGGCCTGAAAACGGGAGGAATGTCTCTTCTCTCTTCTTGCCACCTTCCAATCCTTTGGTGCCTCTCATCAGCAGAACCTAATAAAAGGCCAACTGGCAAGCTAGTATGAAGAACATAGTATGCAAATCTAGGCCCAGAGGTACAGGGTATGGAAAGGACTGGGGCTCAGAGAAAATAGGTAAATAACTAGTCCAGTCAATCCCCTCAGCAAATCAGCATCCATACCTATCCTTCTAACAACTAAGAGTTTTGTGCATCTTCCTAATAAGAAGCAATTATTCTTCATACAAATGAAGACCGTACTACCCTCTCCCCAAAGGAAGCTTTCCCCCAGCAATCATATCCATATCTATCTGAATATTCTATAACACAAACACAAAGTCATAGATTTAACCAACAATGGTAGTACTTAAGTAAAATAGTAGGAGAAGGGAGGAGGAGGAAGAAAAAACATTAGAATACACATTACATGCAAAGTAGAAAATATTCATAACAGCTACTTTTCTATAATTGTTCATGAGGCCATGCTTGGTACTTGTAACTTCCTTTTCCACTACCTATCTGATATTTCCTTCATCCTAAGATAGCAACTCAGGTGGCAAAGCTTCTTTACCAGTAGCACAACCCAGGCCCTCATTCCTAAAAGTGTCTGAATCCCCAGAGTCTTTCTTTTATTGGGATGTGGTTTTCCACATGAAAGCATGTGAGACACCCATAGAAGACTGTAGTTTCCAGACACAGTTCTTTCTGCTCCTGTGAGAAGCAATTTTCCCAAACATTATATAGAACTCTTTTTGAGCCTTTTGGCTCAGTAGCATGAGAAAAACCCCAAATGGTCAGATAAGCCTAAATAGGATCATTTCTCCTTGAGAACTAAGATCCCTAAACCAGCAAAGCTCATAGTTGTAGAGATGGGAAACAAAAATTATCTCTCTGTAGGAGAGTCCATTCCCAAATTTTACCCCTTGAGTCTGGCTATAGAATAAACTGCACCATGTGTTGGTCACTGGTTTCATCTATAAGAGAGGATACAAGTCTTTCAGGGTTTTCTTTCTTAGCTGGCCTTTTTTTTTTTTTTAAGATTTTATTTATTTGAGAGAGAATGAGAGAGAGAGAGAGCATGAGAGGGGGGAGGGTCAGAGGGAGAAGCAGACTCCCTGCTGAGCAGGGAGCCTGATGTGGGACTCGATCCCGGGACTCCAGGATCATGACCTGAGCTGAAGGCAGTCGCTCAACCAACTGAGCCACCCAGGTGCCCCTTAGCTGGCCTTTAATTGGCATTCCACCATTTGATCAGAGCAACTATTTCTGTGTGATGTGATACATGTTAAGACGAGTAGGAATCATGGGCATGGGCCCTTTGCTATGCTACTTTTGTCATGAAATAAGTTCCTCAGTTAGAAGCAATTTTGTGTGGGGTATCGTAACTGTGGATAGGGCATTATTATATGAGTCCAAGGTTAATGGTATGGGGAAAACATTGAAGTTAGGAAAGAGAAGTCCATGCTCTAACCAGTATATATTCCAACAAGCAGCAGTGGTTTGACCCTATGAGGAAGAGCTGCAACATAAGTAATCTGCTGCTAGGTAGTGCTCCAGCTTCCTTGCAAATGATAGCATGTCAATGGGCTCAGTTTTGGTCTCTGCTATCAGCAGATTAGACAGTCAGCGGTAGCAATTGCCAGTTCAGCTTGGGGAGTGGAATGCAAGTTGATAAGCTCTTCCATAGCCTCCCTCCCTGCCACTAAGGACCCTGAAGTAGCTGGGGAGAAGCTACTTGCCACAAAACATGTCACCATGAATATCTGGATATTGAGGGCATCTTCTGCGGTGGATGTCCTTTGGTGATCCCATGAGACACTTCATGAAGACATGGAAAAATAAACTAGTGAAGGGAGCACCAGCATTCTAGAAAAGCTCAATGGGAGTTGCCTCTGTAGACTGGGGTGATGGTGAGGATGTTGCCATTATGATGGAGATGTCATTATGAAGGGATCCTACAGTGGCAGAGGTCAAGCAGTAGTACTTATTTCCAGAAATAAGACATCAAGAGAGTAGAAAGAGTTAATAGCAATAGAGATAGAATGGCAACCAGAATAGTTAAGCCTACAAGGATCTTCAATGGGGGCTAATTCCTAATATGTCCATAGACATGAAAGAGATGGGCAGCCTACTAGGGTATCACTTGATGTATATAACAGGAAAAAATCCTAGTCTAGTGGGCAGAAATCTAACTTGAGTTGTCATATACAGAATCATGGCTCTTGCCTGGTTCTGTGCGCTAAGCCCGTCCCCAGAGACTGAACTTTTCCCCGCTATTTTGTTCTTTGTTGCATCTTTGATATATTTAAAATGAGTTAATGCCTGAATAAATGCAATGACATAAATGACTAATAGAAAAAATGGGAAGGAAAGGCTGATAGGATTTGTTGGCTCAATTAGAAGAATGGGCTAAAGGCTCAGGCTGAAGCTTTGGATGCTTAGGAAAATGGTGATAGCATTAACACAAATAGAAAATTTGGGGAAAGCAACTTATTAGAGATGGCGGGGAGTACAAATATGAGGAATTCAGCTTTTAAAGCTGAATCTGAGAATTGTTGCAGGTCTTTTGCAAAGCTTCCAGAGGTTACCCGGCATCAGCTTTTAATTTATTATCTGGATAAATAAGTCATCCATTTGGGTGGGACTATTGGCTCTATCACAATACATGCAATAAAGATGGTCTGTGTGATACGTGATACGTTAGTCTCAGGCTGACACTCCCATCCCCAGATCCCTACCCCTGCATCAGACTCACTACCTTCTGGACCTGTGCAGGTGGCTGAGCGGAGCAGTCAGATAGAAATGTTTACGTAGAGAACTCTTCATTACCTCTGACAGACGTATTTTAGCCTCACAGCCTCCAACCCTAGTTCCTGGAAGGCTGCCCGGCATTGTTGCCAGATATCATTGCCATGGAAACCACAGACCATCCCACTAGGGTGAGACACACAAAAGCAAAAGCACTGTTAATAACAGATTTTTTTTTTTTTTAGGCTCTGGTCCCTCTGATTTCACATCTGACAGGACTGAACATACGTCCCTCTGGGGGACACAGGGAAAAGCAAACCAGTAGAGCTGGGGTTATTAGTGGCTTTTAGGAACAGAATAACGTGGTAAATCCCACTCAGAGAAGCAGGGTCACAAGTTACTCTCCAAAGCATAATAATGTTTTTCTTGTTTTCCTCTAAATACAGAGCTACCGTGGCTGGTCCTTCTTTTAGAAAAGAATGATATCTATTAGGTTTTTGACATTGTAAAGATAACTTCAGTGAAAATGGCTTTTCTATTCCAGGCATTCATTAACTCAACCATACCAAAATTACCTTGGTTCCTCAGACTGTGGTGGAGGAGGGCACTCGTAATGGGTATTACCTAGCACAAAGAATTTGTGTTGCTCACTTTGAAGCCAGTAGAAATATTGGTATTGCATTATCCTCTTGAGCTGGGTAGTCATGACAGAGGATGAGTACCTACGTTAACATTCATGGAGCTGTGCACTGGAGACCTGTGTATGTGACTCTATGCAAATTGCATCTCTATAAAATATTGTTAGCATAAAAAGTGAAAAACTAATGTAAAATATTCAGGGCAATTTTTTTTCTAATTTGCTATTTTTGGAGGGAAAGTTGGGTTTGAGGTTTGGCTTCCTTAGAACCGTACAACTTCAATTTTGAAACTTCAGTTGCATCATTTCTTAAAAATTATTTTCTCAGAATTACTAAGGATCTTCATTGTGCTAAGGACTTAAGGGGTTGCACAGCTACTGAATGAGCAGTTACTCTGGGATAGGGTTTATTTTTTAAAATATATTTATTTTTCTGGGATGGGTTTAAATGTTTTTCCTTTAGCCCACCCATTCCCTCTGTTGTCTGTGTGTCCCATCACTTACCCATGTACCCCTCAGATACCCTCAGCCAGGGGGGTATTGTTCCACTGGTCACATCCTAGATTGGCATCTGACCATGACATGTATACACACCTGCTCAGTCTGGTGGTTCTCTCCTGATGTTTGGAAAGAAGCTATGATGAGTCTCCACTGAAGTTCTAGAGGAAATTCCAACACTGGTCAGAAATAACAGTCATTCTTTTGTTCATTTACCAGTTTCTACCTTCCCCAGCAACCATCTTTGTTTTTATTATAAAGTGGAACCTCCCTGAGTGAAGGCATTCTCAATCCTGCTCGTTTCTTCCCTTTCCATGGCCCCCTTCTAAGTTTTATTTTGTTCCCGTCTGCATCTCTATTATCTGGTCAAGAGATAGCACTGAAATACATAAGTGTTGATTAATTTTGTTTATTATCCCCAATTATTTTCTTTTTCCTCCTCCTTGATATTCATTCTACATTCTTGTCTCAATGAAAACCTTGTTGTACATGTTTCTTAAAATCCATAAAACTGAAGATTAATTTCTCATTCTTTCAAAAGACATGAGAAAGAACTTGGCCACTTAAAGGAGAAAAAAAGAGGATTCTGGGGAGAAGAAACAATATGGGTAAGGGTCTTGAAGTGAGAGGTAGCATAGTCTATTCTAGAAACGGAAAGAATACTGTGACTGGAGCTCAGTCAATTTGGTGAGCATGGTTTCAAGAGGTAGTCAGAGAAATGTGAGGACAGGAATAGGAATCCATGGAAGATGAAGGACTTGTGTGATTTTGTTTTTATCCTAAGAAGATCATCCTGGTAGGCAAGTAGAGAGTGGTGGGATGAGCATGAGAAGAAATGAAAGAAGCAGATAAGTGGATGTTGGCACATAGGACAGAGATGAAGCGGCTCCACTCACAGTGGAGGTGAGCAGAGAGCACAGACACTACATACACTTAAACTATGAGCTGGCAGAGCCCTGATCAGCATGAAGGGTGAAGCAATGAAAAAAGTAATGTCTTGTAGGTTTCTGGCTTGTGAATTGAGTGGACAGTAGTAACCATTTACTGAGAAGGGGGAGATTCAGCTGGGGAAAGAGCCCTTGAGGGTTGTTTTAGAAGTCTGTGAGATATCCAAGGGAAGGTAACAATTAGGCGATAAAAAAGGCAATTCTAGAGCTGAAAGAAATGGTCTAAACTGGAGATGTAGTATGGGATTCATCAGCATACAGATGGTGTATACATTGATGGAACTGATCGAGTCACCTAGTGTTTCAGCCTACGGAGACATTTCCATTGGTTCTAGCAACATGGAGGTCCTTGATGACCTCGACAAGGGCAGTTTCAGTGTAGAGCTGGGATAGAGGATGGTAAGTAGTGGGTTATGGAGTACATGGGAGATGAATTAGACAGCCTCTGTAGACTACTTTTTCTAGAAATTTAGCTACAAAGTGGAGAAGAGGAATGGACTAGTAGCTGGCAATGGATGTGGGAATATGTGGGTATGTGTGCATGTATGTGTGTGTATATTTCACCTTTTTCTCCCATTAATGAATTAGTTTCATCACAAGTGGCTATACCCTGGGCCTTGTCACATATAAAACTGCTCAATATTTGAAATCCTCAATCTGGAAATACCTTTCTGCTTTCTTTTCCTCATTGCAACCAGTTCTTTAGCCTCGTTTGCCGTGAGTCCTTGCTATTCCCGAAGTCTGTCTTCCTTCCTAGCTGCGCCCATTTGGATCCATGAGAAATCACCTACATGACACACTCACTGATATCCCAGGTCCAGTGACCCTTCAGCTTTCAGAAACACCTGATTTTCTCGTCCTGTGCTCAGGATACACCTCCTATCTTTTGGTTGGTTTGTTACTCATTCTTGTTCAGGGTGATAGAATGTGTTAGGGAAAACCATGTAACAGTGGTGACTTTTAAATACAAACATTGTTTCCAGACTCAGGTGGTCTGGAAGATTTCCTCCTCTCCATTTTCTCTGTTCCTCCCCTTGTTCCTCCTCTTGGCTGGATTTTTACAATCTCCTCACTGTTCTCCTTTAGTCTGCAATCTCTACTTCTGATATTATCTTTTTTTTTTCCTAGACATATTTTTCCAAAATACAAATTGGATCACTTCCCTGCTTAAAAATTCCTGAGAGCAGGCTAAGATCTAAAATATTCAGCAGAAACTTCTTTGTGTTTCACTCAGGAATCAGGACCCTTCATGATTTGGCCCCAACTTACCTGTCTAGCCGTATTTCTCCACACTTGCAGCACCCCTCACCTCTTTTCCCACCCAGCACACAGCACTAAGCCAGACTCTAGCTTTCCACTCACATACCCCGTACTCACCGTCATGCTGTTCCTTGTCCCTGGAGTGAAAGCCTCTTTCTTCTCCTTATCTGTGGAACTCTGTTTTCTAAGCTACTACTTAATGCTGCCTCACCTGAGAAGTCTCCTCAGCATATCTGTGCTACCAGGTAAAAACTCCTTCCTCAGCGTGCTCAGGCACCTCCACCTGCCACTAGAACTGTGCTCAGTGCACTTGTTAGGCTTACATACTTGTCTCATCGGCTCTGCTACTATGCTGTGAGCTTCTTGAGCTTAGAGACAGTATACTTGTTATCTTTGTATTCCCGGGGGCTTCTAAACATGGTTGGTGTATGGGGGCTACTTGATAAATATTTATTGACTGAGAGATGAATATATGTATGATACTTTTTGGCTATTGGTGAAGGTAGCAGGAGTAACTGAGCCTGGGAAGTCTTACAGTGCCAGAAAATAAGGAAATGATCAAAACCAGATCGGGGTGGTGGTTCTTGTTAAAAGAACACGGGACCCAACCTGAAAGAGCTCCTAATGACCAAAACTGAAACAGTTTGAGCAACAAAATGCATGATAATAATAGGAGGTCCTAATCCCTAGGATTAACTAACAAAGAGCCACGAGTCCGTGAGCCGTTATTTATAATGAATGGAGTAATGATTCGCATGGTACAACTCTTCACTTTTCCCCCATCTCGAGCAGTAGTCTTTTTATCTTCCGTGATCTACTTGATCATTTATTTAATATTTATCTTGATATATTTATCATTTTTCGTTTTGTTTGTGTATTCCGCATGGAGACCACTGTCACATTTTTTTCCCGTGGTAGGTGCTTAATAATTATGACCGAGCAAGAAAGGGATGTCTAAACTTGGACTTGCGGAGGAAATAGTAGGAAGCTTAGCTGCTTAAAATCTCACTTCAGGCATTTTCATATCTTTCTCCCCCCTCTTCTCTCTCTTTGGCTGGGGGATTTCTTTCTTGCAGCCTGGACCAGTGGCCTCTTTATAAAAATTTGGAAGGCCAAGTGTATTTTCTGATAAATCCTACCTGAGGTTAAGAGGGGTAACGGTAAACCATGAAATACCAATGAACTTTCCGTGGTTGATCCCTGAAACTGTTGCATTTGGAGGGGTTGACGTTTTCTCTGACGGTGCTGCTCATGCCAGCTATTCCTGCCAAATCCTGTACCGTCTCATTTGAAAATCTTACCTTTGATTTTTACAACACAGCATGAGGGATTTGTTTATACTCCTTTGCCCTCCCGTGGCTTATCTGCCTGCTGTGGGCTGCCTCACGCCACGAGGCCTGGCTTGGACGCCATGGGGTTGAGATGATCAGAGCTGTTCTGTCTCTGTGAACCACATAGGCATTGATATGAAAGCCCTCAAAATAGTGTCTTCCGAAGTCTCTTGTCTCCTAGGGTTCTTCTTTCATCTTTCCTCATCACAGAGGAGTGAATACTCCAGATACCACCTCTGGGGAGACTTCTGGGAACACCATTTAAATACCCATCACCAGTTAGGCTCCATTCTGAGAGAGGCATGTGAAGCCACGTCTGGAGTTAGGTGATATGTGAAATCTCACCTTTCGAAATGGGATGAGCAGAACATCCTTCAGGCTTCCTTGCTGGTGCAAGCCCTTAGGTATTGATTGGCTGGACGACTTGGAGTTTGCACAGTTTCAGGTGGTATTAGGTTTTATAAATGTGACTTTGAAAAAATTTTTACACAGTTTTAAGGGATGATGCATTTTTCTTGGGAAAACAGCCCAACGCTTTCAAAGAGCGATAAATCATCTGAGAGCATTAGCAGGTTTGAAAAGAAACATTTATTAGCTAATGCTGCCATTTCTTTCCCCACCCAGATTTCCTCTCAAAGAAAATTTATTGCTATGTCTCTCTGACGGAAATATCTCCCATAACACAAGTGGATCGAAAATATAGTCAATCCATTGTTTTTGCCTGTCTTAATAACTAAATTGAATTGACCACATTGTTGATCTCATTGATTGTGAAGAAGTCTTTTAAGTTGGCTGGAAAAACAAAACAAAACAGAACAATTAAGCTGAAAACCAGCTGAGTCAGTGACCACATAAAAACATGACTCGTGTTCTTTGCAGACTGCCTGTCTTTACTGATGTATCTAATTTGGAATGTTATTTCTTTTTTTCCTTGAGAAAGGTAATTGCTTTAATGACAACAATGTGCTTTATTTCTCTGAAAGTTTTTGTAGTCTTTTGGATCCAGATTCTGGGTCACAAAGTTCATAGTTTTTAAACTTTCCTTTCAAAATAAAAAGAATGCATTAATTTTTGATTGGGAAAAAAGGCCAAAACATTCTGATTCTAGCATAGGAATAGGATAAATCACCTGCCGGCATTTTACATCACTGAATTGCATTCTGCTGAAGTCTTAAGATTTTTTTCTAACCATTTATTTTTTGCATTGTACGATTGAATGTCTGCTCCTGGCACTAGGAAAATTTCGGGAGATTCAGGGAATCAAAGACTGGATTCCTTAGACATTTCTGTTTCAAGGTAAAGAGAGAAGAGAATTTTGTTATTATTAAATATACCAAGGAAAGTTTTTTATAATCGATTAAAATCTTGGTTCTTAAACTAGGTATAGTAATGAATCTGACTCCGTTTTTGATGGTTGTCCACCGATGATTTTCTTTCTTTCTTTCTTTTTTAAAGATTTTATTTATTTATTTGACAGAGAGAGAGATAGAGATCACAAGTAGGCAGACAGGCAGGCAGGCAGAGGGAGAGGGAGAAGCAGGCTCCCTGCTGAGCATGGAGCCCGATGCGGGGCTCGATCCCAGGATGCTGGGATCATGACCTGAGCTGAAGGCAGACGCTTAACTGGCTGAACCACCCAGGCGCCCCTCCACCGATGATTTTCAAACCCCACGCCTCTTCTTGCCTCACATGTGGGCAAGCCAATAAGAAAACTCTGGCTCTACTCTCTAACCCTAGTAAAAACCAGTCACTCCTCTCTTTACTCAAGCCATTCAGGACCAGCTTGGGTGTCTGCCCTACCCTCTCCAGAAATCCCTATTATGTGAATAATGAATCTTGCACACCTTATTCCTACAAGTATTGCATCAACAATCTCAACATCAGAACCAGTTCTGGGGGAGAGGGATTGTGCCTGTGGTCTTGCAACCACCACAGAATGATTGGTGCTGTGAGCAGGATGGTCTAGGTGGTGACTGCCACCAGCTGAGGGTCGTCTCTTGCTTTCGGCTTGCTGACTGGCCCTGCTGCCCGCTGCCAAGCATGCGCGCTGAGCTGCTGCCTGCTCACTAGTGTGTGCTTTGAGCTGTGTTACTTTTTTAAAAGTTTTATTTATTAACATACAATGTATTCTTTGTTTCAGAGGTACAGGTCTGTGATTCATCAGTCTTACACAATTCACAGCGCTCACCATAGCACATACCCTCCCCAGTGTCCAGCACCCAGTGAGCTGTGTTACTTTATGCTACATTTGCCAAGTCCCACCCATCCTCCGTTACAGATTTCAGTGACCCAAGTTAAAAGTTTTGTAACGGGTACTAGGGACAGGATTATGAGATTGGGACCTTTCTTAAAGTGGCCCCAGGCTATGTGTTTTGGCCAAGACCTGTGTATGGGTGTTGGGCTAAATTGTGTGTCTTGCCTTCAACATAAGCAGTGACTGATGCTGGACTCAAGGGACGATGACTTACCCTGCGAGTGTTGGTTGTATGTCTCAAGTAGGCATTGGCCTTTGTTCTGTAGACAGCTCAGAGGAAAAAAGACTACTCTCGGCAGTATATGGCCCACCAGGTGATTACTCATGTGAGGAAGAGTGGTTACTACTTGGAGTGTTGAGGTCTATACTCCAAAAAGCTGGTGGCTCATTAGGACCCTATAAGTGCTTCTTCTGCTGCTGCTCCCTATGCCTCTGTCACCAGAAAAGATGGTGATCCTCAGGATTTTAGGGGAATACACCTATTACCCAGACCCTTATGAAAAGCAGCTCTAAGTGCTTCACCCCAAGTCCTTTAAAGGGCCCAAAGATCTTTGCTCTATTGAACAAATGCAAAATGGGCTGACAAAGACTCTGGGTGCTATTGAATTCTAAACCTTATCAACTTAACAAGGGGTTAATTCAAACCAAACTTAAGCCCGGGGTTCCTAAATTTAGTAAAGCAATAATTGCCAGGCTCCTTACCCTGATGATATTGCCTTGGGGGTCTCTGGAGGAAGAAACTTGTAAATGTGTGCAGGACAGAGAGCCCCTCCCACACCACAAAGCATATCCAGTAGCCACCCAAAACAAAACAAAACAAAACCCACTTGATACAAGGAAAGGAAACAAAACTAAAACACATGGAAAGGAAGGAAACAAAAACCGAGGAGGCAAAAAGGGTACCAGTTGGCTTTTGCACGTCTATGGCATAGGCTTTAAGTTAACATCTACTGAGAGGCACCTTAATTGACACTGGGACTCAAACTAATTATACCTATAGCAATCTCATTACGTTTAAGCAAGGCACCCCTGTATTTGCAGGGTCATTACAGAATACAAAACAGAAGGCGAACAGTTGTGCCTCACCTTAACTATAGAAACTATTATCTTGCCTGAATTCACCATGCTCACAGTGCCCAGTGTGCTAAAATGTCCCATAGTGGGCATGGATGATTTGATCCGACGAGTAATAAACTGAAATAAAATTATCTTTAGCAGTGACAATTAGCTGGACGAAATGAGACACCAAAGATCTTCCCCTGTTAAAATAGTGAATATGGCCCATTAAAGGTTGAAACAAGGGGCGACCTGGTGGCTTAGTCAGTTAAGCATCCGACTCGGTTTCAGTTCAGGTCGTGATCTCATGGGTTTTGAGATGGAGCCCTGTGTGGGGCTCCGTGCTCAGCGGGGAGTCTCTTTGAAGACTCTCTCCCTCTGCCCATCCCTCAAATAAATAAATAAATCTTTAAAACAAAATAGAGGTTGAAACAAGAACCATGGCAATTAAGACCCATCATTCAACATCTGCTAAGGAAAGGAGCCATTGTTCTACTGCCAACTCCTTTAATAGCCCAATTATGCCAATGCTCAAACCTGGTAAGAATGAATGAATGGCACCCAACAATGGATTACTGTAACCTTAATGCCATGGTACCCCATTAAGATCCCCACACCCAGTAGTAGCGAAATGATGAGTCCGTCCAATCAGCAACTGGAAAATATTTGCTATTGTAGATTTGGCTAATATGTTCTATTCAGTACCTATTTGAACAACCTCTCAGCTACAGATTGACTTCATCTTTGAAGGGACACAATATACCTTTACCTGGCTATCTGTAGGGCATCTCAACAGCCTTGCAGGGGACACAGTCTTTGCAGGCAAGAATTCAAGCACATCCAAATTTCCCCAGGAACACAAGTAAGACATCATACTGATGACATTCTCCAGGGAGATTCATTACACACACTCTTTCAGGACCTACAAGTACTCACAAAGGAGCTCTCACAAAAATGGATGAGCCATTGCCCCACACAAAGTATAAGACCTAGACACCTCAGTAAAATTCCTGCTAGTTATTTGGTCATGCCAGACATGTTCTATCCCTGATACTGTCGAAGAGCAGCTATTGTTTAATCAAATTTAATAATTTTAGAAAAATTTGCAAATGTCTGGGTTCCTCTGTCCTTAAACCATAGTTTGGGGGTGGGGTAGAGAGCAGACAATAGGAAAATTCTGGACCTATTGACTCAATGGGGAAGGGAGATACTGTCGAAGCTCTTGGAGAAAGGTTTATCCTAAAATCTATTCCGGTGAAACAGGTCCTGGATCTCCTGCATGCCATTCCTGTCCTAACTGCCGAGGGACCTGAGACACATGTCCTTGAGCACATGGCAAAATCTCTTGACTAAAAATGTCTTGTCCATTCAGTACTAAATATTTCCATCTCTTTAAGTGCTGATTAGGATAGTGATTCTCAGGGCCAGGACTCCAGAGGTTCATCTCATTATTAATGTATTCATGTATTCATTATTCATGTATTCACAATTTTTCTTTGGGCCACCCCAGTCTAAATATCAAACAAGGTAATGGAGAGATTGTAACTGAGGTCACCAAATGTATAGAAATATGGGAGGTGACTTTTATTTTGGTTTGTTCTTATAAGGACCTCTTCTGTGTAAATAATCTAAGCTTAATAAAAATACCACCGTCTGTGCTAGCGGCATCTCTGAAAAAAAATAAAAGCAACTATTGTCTTTCTCATCATTCCTAATGTTGAGAAAAACCCAATATCTTTTAGGCCTTTTGCAATTCTAGAGGCCACATATTTCTCATTTTAAAGTTTTACTTAAGCCCATTTATACTGCCTCACAAATCGGCTCATTTTGAGTGGGACCTTTTGCATCAACATTGCTTTTATATTAAGCAAGAAATTTTAGTGTGAAAAAGGAAACTTCAAAGCAATGGATGTCCTCAGGCCTCTTTGGGAATGGGTTCACCCTCCGCCATTAGAACTACTTCAAGGGGAAGGACTAAGAAGTGCTGGTTCAAGATAACTTGGCTTCAAACCCAGGGTTGGATAATCAAGTAAGATCAGAGTCAGACTTTTCCAGAGGCAATGCCTAGTAACCTGCATCATGAAAATTGACTGGCTTCTCTGGGCAGACAGGCCATCTTGGGTAATATCCAAGTTAAGAACAAGTTTAAACATGTACTTAAATATCAATTAGTGTATGTGCATATGCATGGGGATTAAAATATTTTGGAGATTTCCATCTTAATAAAATCAATTTCCCTTCTCTTTTTTACATTACTGTTTCATCAAGGATTCATACTGATTTGCTGAAGATCCTTGGATGACTGCTCCAGGAAATCTGTCTGTGTGTGTGTGTATACGTGTGTGTGTGTGTGTGTTTACAGAAAAGGCTGAGATTTAGGACGGCTGAACTGAGAAGAGAAAAATTCCTGTGTGTTACTGTAGGACACAAAGTGTTATGAAAGCATCTGCAAGGCTGCATTGTTGCAAACTAAACCAAACATTTTTAGAATACATTTTATCTTTCCAAAGTCACGTTTTATGACATTAGTCTTTCTGCAAGCTTAACTGTAACCAGAATTCATGTTGGAAAAGTAGACTTTAGAAGAGCTGTGAGGGAGCTATATAACAATGCGGAAGGAAGGCCTGCTCTGCTAAGCACAGCTACTTTTCCAACCTTGAGGAACCCACCATGAAGGCAGGGCCGTTTAAACAGTTTACACCGGTGCTTGGGGTTGAAGGAAACAGCCCACAACCAGCACGGCATCCATTTGCTACTCACATCCCCAGACATACTTATTATTTCTTTAGAATACTGCCACTGTTCCACTTCAGTCCTGATGGAAAATGGCATGAAAGGGAAAGGGAGGTTGGGGAGAGGTTATGCAATCCCTTCAAATGACTCAGCTGTTTTCCAGGTCCTTTTTTTCTTTTTCTTTTTTATACTAAGTGCAGCAAATGTCCCCCTGGTGAGCCACCTCAAATCCACTTGCCGTATGTCTTTCCCTGATCATCCAAACTTCAGCTTACGGGAATGTTTCCCATGTGCACCTGGGTGCTTCTTACCTACACCCTTCACCTAGTACTTGGTCATGCATTCTTGAGTGACGTTTAAATGTTTTGTGTTCTTTACCTTATCAGATTTTAAACTTTATATCTCCATTCTGAATGAAGCCTTATTGAAGGCAGTGACATCTTCAGATTCTTTTTTCTCCTCCATATAACTGATTTGAGTTACTTCAAACAGCAGTAGCTCTATAAATATATGTTGAACGAATAAATGTTGATTAAATTTTGGCTTATTGGATATTTGTAAAAGGAGACTTGAATTTCAAAAACCTTCTGCTGAACACCAGTGAGTTTGAATACACAACACCATTGGCATGTAAAGGACATGTGTATGTACAGTTAATTCAATCCAAAATATGTTTATTGAATGATTACTACATGCCAGGTGCTATACTAGGTTTGAAGAATGTAAAGATCACTAAGAAACAGCCACAATGTCAGAGATCTCACAATGTAATATGGAGACAGGGACACAAGTAGATGATACTATACATTGGCATGAATTCTAGGATAGAGGTATATACATAGGGATTTACAAACAAAAGAAAAACTTTCAGGGACAGTTAAAGTAAGGTTTGTTTCTATCATTAAAACAATTAACAAAAGCGTAAGACTCAACCAAATAATTTCCGGATAGATAACAGATTACGTTATCCATCAGTTTTTCACTTTGCATCCCAACCCTTTACTGTTGTTTATAGATTCAATCTCATTCAACTGCTGCATAGGATCAGGTTTCAGATATAGAACACTTTTATATTTAAAGCTTGACTTTTTCTTCTTTCCCTGAGCGCTTTTAGCTAATTACTCATGGAATACCATAGAAAAATACAAACAAAATGAAAAAAACAGCTTCAAAGATCAAGCAAGTTGCAACCCATTTTTATCTCCCAATTCCCATGGTAGAGAGGTGAATACTTTCCCTGAAAATCTGTGCTAATAAGGAAGAACATTTTTAGAATTTTTTTCCTACCTTGATTTACTGTGTTTGAGGTATGTTTAGATTGACTGTTTTAGGAATTCCCTTGACATATGACTCTGGTAATTAAGTGAGACATCTGGTTCTCAAAAGATCGGCTTCAGCATGAGGGTGTTAACATGAAGCATCACCAATTGCTAAGTCCATTTATTGATTGTATTGGGTCGTACACAGACTAATACTGCTTGCAGTGAGGATGAGATGACTGTGTTTAGCCAGAATGAAGGATACACAGGTACATCTTTGTTTTGTGACCCAGGATTAATTTTTAGAAGGATGCTGAGCAAATCGCTGCCGGTGTTCTTTTTATAAGGGAGGTGCCCCGGCCCCGCCATTTTGTTGTTTTTATACCCAATATTACTATTATAATGCAAGGGTGCTTATGTGGGAGAAACTGCTGGTTTGGTAGGGGGAGCATATGTTTTAAAAAATAAAGCCTATGCATTTTTTATTAAAAATTGTTTTTTACAACAGCAGCATAATCTGCAGATGGAGCAGCTGATATGACCATCTTGGTGGTTGTTAAGGAGTTTATTCTACATTAAATTGACTCCCAAGGGCTGCATTTTTCAGGGCTGTTACGATCACCAACCTTTCTTATTGAGAAGGTCAATAGGCCTGATATGAAGTCTTGTAAATCATCAACTCACTCTTTCTGTAATATCTAATGTGTCCCAGTTCACATGCCTTAAAAATTATAAACCACGGCACATACTGTATATCAACCAAATAACTCAGCTGCTATAAATATAGGTTTTCTTTTGGTCCTGGGCAGATTCATCCCATTGCATTTCACAGGTTTTAAGTGCTTTTAGCTCAATAGAAAGGATCTCTTTTAGTATTCAGGTATCAGGGAATTAGAATGCAATCTGTTTTAAATACTTCATATGTGTAATTGACCCCAGAGCATTAAAAATAGCTCCCTGAAATTCTAAGTATATAGGATAAATCAGTAGATGTTTTGTTAACCATCATGTTTTTAGTTGATGAAAAACACCAAAGTTTTATTTTGATTGTAGGAAAAGGGAGGCTATGTACCTAAAGAAAAGGTGATTTGGCATCGTGGCATATTACACGTAGTGTGGTGTGTGATGTACGGATTCCTTAGATGTGGTGTGAAGGGAAACCACAGTGCACCAGCCTTTTTTCTGGATGGGCTTGGGGAACTTCTGGTCTGTTCTCTCCCTTTTTGCTAGGAAAACTGGTTCCACGTGTATATCTTTTATTAATAAATCAGAATAAACTAAACACTTTGAGAAATACGGGTCAGTGATTGGGTTACTGGCATTAACTCATTCGTACTTCTTTGCAATTTCTTTCTTATTTTCTTGATTGAACAGTGAAAAAGTTTGCGTAAACTTGTAGCATTGTGGATAACGTTCCACATGCTTTCCCAGCCAGTGTGTCTTGAATGACTTCCTTTTGTTTCGGTTTTTGTTTTTCAGAGTGATTTTGAGTTATAAATTCATGTCTTAAGCTAGAAACATAGTAAGCCCTGCTCTTTGGTCCTACAAGATGCAATAAAAAGAGAAGAGAGGATCTATACATGCATACCTGAATTACGAAGGGCAGGCAATAGGATAGAAGCAGAAGGCAGAGATTCTGCTCCTAATTCTGTCACTGACTAAATGTGTCAATATGGGAAGGCATTGGATTTCTCAAATACAGTAGATCTTCACTATTTGCAGATTCCATATTTGCAAATTCACTTACTTGCTAAAATTTATTTGTAATTCTGAAATCAATACAGTGCTTTTATTTTTAAAAAATTTTTTTAAAGATTTATTTATTTATTTGAGGGGGAGGAGAAGCAGAAGAAGAGGATCTCAAGCAGACTCCCCACTGAGCATGGAGCCCAACCTGGAGATCATGACCTGAGCAGAAATCATGAGTGAGACGCTTAACGGACTGAGCCAGCCAGGTGCCCCTCCTGACGGTGCTTTTATGGTTATTTGCGGACATGTAGAGAGCAATGTGAAATTTGAATCACCCTAAGTGCACGTTCCCAGCTGGGATCCAATAAGGTGACACTCTGCCTTCTTGTTCTATCTCCTATTATAGAAACAAATGTCCTTTTGTGGTCTATTAGTGCCACATTTTTGGGTGTTTTTTGTTTTGTTTTGTTTTGCATTTTTGTTGGTGATTTTGCTACTTAAAATGGCCCTCAAGGATAGTGCTGAAGGCTGCCTAGTGTTCCTAAGTACCAGAAGGCTGTGATGTGTCTTCTGGAGAAAAAGGGTGGGTTAGTTAAGTTTCATTCAGGTGTGGGTTATAGTGCTGTCAGCTGGGAGTTCGATGTTAATTAAGCTATAATATACATTAAATAAGGTGTCTCTAAACAGAAACACACCCAAAACAAGGTAATATATATTGATTCGTTGATGAAAATGTTATGACCAAGGCTCACTGGACAATGGTTCAGTATTCACAAATTCAGTGTTTGTGATGACTTCACAGAACATAACTACTATGAATAATGTGATTAGATTATATGATTGTTTTGTAAAGGAAGATGCTAACCTCATCATCTCACGACATTATGGTAGTTCATCTCAGAATTTTGAGATGTAAAGGTTCAGTCAGGAGAACATAAGCCACTTTAAGTATTTCAAATAAAAAAAATTAGTAAGGAAATTGAAGTTGCAAACAATGTTTTGAAAGACTGTGGGAACAAAGGTCAAGGGATCTTCCAGCAAGGTTATCAGTCCGAGACATTGCAGAGGGAGTTCTTAAAAGCTTCCTTGGAAGCTGCTTAGAGAAGCTCAAATTTGCTTGCAGCTGCCTCTGGAGAGTAGTGGCTTTTCCTTTTCTACTTTTTGAATCTGTGTCTTCAAGTATCTCTTATTAGTAGATGCTAACGCAGGAGCCATACAGGGTAGGGATATGGGAAAATGTGGTTCCTGGCTTCTCCACTGAGATCTTCCAAGAAAGTGGTGGTGATTCCAGGTTGCCAGAAGACCATCTAGAACACGTAGTATTGGTAGTAGTAATCGTGGTAATAGTCTAGCAAGAGTAAAAACATAATCAGGATACCATGGTGTTAAGCTGGGTCTTCTATTATAGCTACTGTCACAGACTCAGTGACCATTTACAGAAATTCTTCCCTGTTCACATACATAGAACCTTCAGGACCACCGCCACACCCTGACTTCAGAGCACAGGTCAGGATTTACCAGAACCCAGATGCTTTTCCTTCTATTTCTTCCACGAGGGCCTGATCTAAAATCTCTTTTTAGATTCTCAGAACAAAAAAATCTGATTGTACTGCCTCCCTCAGACATGGAGCTACTTGGCCACTAGGTCACCTTCCTGATGGCAGCCACTCTCAAGGCTTTCAAGAGGGGCAGACACCCACTTTTTGGAGACAATAGCCCTCAATACCTCAAGGATGATTTGTTCTCCATAGGGTGACCAAGTGTAATAACAATGGGCAGTAGCTTAATAAATTCTTTATCCCAGATACTTCTTCACACTTCAACGTGGAAAAAATGTTAAGGTCATTTGTGGCGGTGGTTGGAGGGAGGGTCCTTGTAGTTAGTAGAGAAAGTATTAGTCTGGGAATGATCAGATCTGAGTTTTAGTTCTAGTGCCTTGACAGCTAACTAATGTCAAAGCCATCGTGTGTTTTAAACACAGGATTTGAAGTCCTGATATATGGCCTCTTTGGGCTTTTGAATATTACTTCTGAAAGGTCACTTGAACCCATGATTAGATTGCAATTTATGATGGCATAATTCTCTTAAATACAAAAAAGAGGGCTTTGGCATAAAGACCTAGCTGACCCCCTGAAAGTAAGTAATGGGGTAGGATTTTTCTGTCTTTAGAGTTTAGTAGCAAGGCTATGGATTCTGGAATTAACAAAATCTTATTCAAATTTTGATTTTTAAAAAAATGTATTACTTGGTTGTTTCCTGGATCAGTGAGTGACTAGAAGTGGTTTACCTTGAGATTTGCTCACTTCACCCCAAATTATTTCAGAATTTCAAAGGTAACTTTGTGTCAAATATATTGGTTGCATTATAGGGTCAAAATGTCTTCAAGTGAGATCTGCTCACATAGAGAAGTGCTGGGTTTGTAACAGAGCCTCTTTCTTACCATCTTTCAGTGTGAGAAGGCCCCTGGTTCCAGCTGTTTCCATTATAGGACCATAACTGGCTTCCTTTCTTGGCTGATGACATTTTTATAGTTACCATCTTTTTATATGTATGTAAATCCCTGTTCCTAGAAAGTCTCGGCCCAGCTGATAAAAAGCAGTCAGTTTGATTTCCATCCTTTTATGAGAGAATGATAAAAGCAAGCCTAGGAAGTGTTGATTATTCAAGTGAAACAGTAGCTCTAAATTCTTTGACTTTCGAGGCTTGTCCTTTAATAGAAAACAGTGCTGTAAATAGAAGTGAGCCCGTTAGCTAGAAACAATTCAGGGATTGAATTCAATAAAAACTCCCCTGGGTTTCTGCGTGAAGCTATTGAATTTGCCTGCAAATGAGCACAAAGCACCTTCAAAAAATTTTTTTTCTCATCCTTTCCTATTGTTGCGAACTGGATTTAGTTTATTTGACAATAATGGATCTCCATTGACCTACCTAACTGGTATATTTAAATACTTATTTCATTTAAAAATAGGTACTCAAATACCTATTTCATTAAAAAATATGTTGAGAAAGAATGAAACAGCTTGTTCAGCCATCCTTCTTAACAGCTCCTTTGGAGTTTCTCTGTGCTCTCAACTAAATCCGGACTTGCAGAATTTCATTATGAAAGAATATTGAGTCAATTCAATTACCCTTGGAATTTGTGGTGGTCTGTCGTGTTAGAGTTTCACCCGAGGGAACTGCAAAGTGCATTCATTTTAATTTTGCTAAACCCACATGAGGCTGTCCTGACTGAGGAAATTTGGGGAGTGGGTCCTGATCATTTTAACTTTTGAAAATTGAAGCGTACCATATACATAGTAATAAGCAGAAAGTGCACTGATTGTTAAGTATATAGCTCAGTGAATTTTTACATACGTATTCACCCATTATGATCACCTTGATGAAGACAGAGAACATTTCCTGCATGCCAGAATTTTCTCTGTGCTTCTTCCCAGGTAATACTCCCACTCCAAGAGGTAACTACTAGCTGAGTTTCCACCACCATTGATTAGTTTCGCCTCTTCTTCAACTTCACTGAAGTGAATCCTAAATGAACCCTGTCCTATATACTCTTTTGTGTTTTGTTTCTTTCATTCAATATAATGTCTGTGAGATTCATCCACGTTGTTGCTTGTAATAACTTGTTTTATTGATAAATTAATATGAATATGCCAGAGCTTATTTATCCATTCTCTTGTTGGGTGTTCGGGTTGTTTGCAGTTTGGAATTACTGTGAATAAATTTGGTATGAATATTCTTGAATATACCTTTTGGTGGAGCTTTGCATTTTTTCTTTTGAATATATACTTTGGTGTGGGAATGCTGGGTCATAGGGCAGGCATACGGTTTTCATAAATACTGCCAAGTAATTTTCCAGAGTGATTGTTCCAGTGTACATCCCCACTAGTAGTATAAAAGAGTTCAACTTGCTCCGCATCCTCACCACCATTTGGTACTATCAGTCTTTAAACAATTTTACCATTCTGGTGAAGGATTGGTGATATATTCCTGAATTTCATTTAGAGAACATTTCCCTGTTGAGTATTGTTTAGCACCTTCTCATATGTTTATTGGCCATGTGGGTGTGTGTGGGTATGTGTGCATAAAGTATCTATCTGTCCAGTACCCACTTTGAAAAATTTTTTTGTTGACTCTCCTTCTCACTGATGTGTGAAGGTCTTTCTAAATTCTAGATGCAAGTCCTTTGTCAGCTATGTGTATCAAATTTTTTTTCCCTAGTCTGTGGCTTGTCTTCCTACTCTTTTAATGATTTCTTTTGATGATGAAAGTTATTTAAGGAAATCAAATTTATCACTTTTTTTGTGGTAGTGCTTTTTGCGTCCTATTTAATAAATCTTTGCCCATTATAAGAATGGATTAGTTTTTTGATTGTGGCTCTGAGGATGTTTTGTAAATTGCATTCAGGAACCAGCAGCTTGAATGGCTAATTCTCAAAGCCCTATTCCAGGAGTCAAATCCTCCATTTAGTTGTGGGGAAAGAGTTTTTTTGTTTTGTTTCTTTTTCTTTTCTTTTCTTCTTCTTTTTTTTAATGTCAGTGCTGTGGATTGTTCTTGTGGATCTCCTTTCCAAAAGGCGTACAGTGATTGTGTTTATTGTAGACCCTACTCATTTGCAGTGCATTAAAATCACATCAATTCTTAAAGTGGACTGATACATTCATTTAACTTGATAATCAGAGTTGAATGAACTTTTCTGTACCCTGATATGATCTAATAAAAACATTTTGGAATGTATGTAAGAGAAGAGGGAGTGAAAATATATCCATAATTAGATGACAGAAGGACTGTTGAGAAGCCTTTGAAAACTAAAATAATTTCTGACCCAAACTTTAGGAGTAAAGGGGACTTTAGAGTTTGCCAGTGAGCCCTTTGTTGGAAAGATAGTTTAAGGGATAATCCTAATTCTTTCTAACCTATCATGTGGGCCAATAGAATAGTAGTTTATAGACTAGATGCTGCTCTATGGGGTTTGGAGGGTATAAAAAGCAGATGTGGCCCTGACTGTCTCCCCTCTGATTTCTTACCCCTGAAAGCAGAAATATCTCAGGACCAGTTAGGCCTTGGATTGGATGTGGCCAGAAATGGGTGCGATGACGGTGACTCTTTCTGGACCTTGGCTTCACGGCTGCTGGACCACTTGCCCTAGGTTCTCTATCGAATGGCAAAACTAAGGAGTCAAGTTGGGTCAACTTATCATTCATGCTGCCTATCTTCCATTTGCCTTTCCAGATCTACTCTCTACCCTTCTCCCCACTGTTCTTTGCACAGGTTCTGTCTTGTTCTCTGGCTTCAGGTTGGGTTTGGCCAATAGGGAACACCATCACGAGATCAATAGGGAGAAAGAGGATAAGGTGAAGGGAATTATTCCCTTCCTTCAAGGTTGTAGCAAGTTGGCCAGATCCCAGGCCCTAATGTCACAGCCCCTTTCAACTGGCTCTTTCCACACAGCATTTCTTCCAGGTTCTGGTAACTGCTCTTTCCCTTAATACTTCAGGCTTGGGGCACTTACAGCCTCTAACCATTACTTGTGCTAGAGCACTGAACTATCCCTGTGATTTCCCTATATACTGTCTTTATGAGTTCCTGCACAGAGTCCCATTATTAAACCCGATTCCAATGACCAACTTACAGAGGAAAGAAGTTAAAATCTTCTGAGAGGATATGGGCATGGACGTTGCACTTTGACTAATGCTTCATCTGAGAAAGCCTAATGCACACTCCAGAAGTTCTACCCAGTAAGCAGGTCCCATCCTATTACTATTTCTGATCCTCCTAGCTCCAAAATGGAACCTAATACTCTGACATGTTTATTCCTTTTTCTTTTCACCTGGCTCCATATTCTTCAAATCTCAGCTTGAATATTAATTCCAAAGTTACCTGGAGAGGGTTATATACTACTCATTCTTAGTGAGGAGTAATTTAGAGAACAGAGGTTGAAAGTTGAAATACGTATTTGTGCTTTTGTTTAAATATACTGCTTCCCTATCATGTGAGATTTGTTCAGTTTTATTTACCATTGTAATACTATCAGCTACCATAGTGTTTGGTACTTTTGTGAGTGCTCAGTAAGCGTTTGTTGAGTAAATTAATGTTTCATAAGCAAATGAATAATAGCATTCAGCTGTAATGAATCTTTGCAAACAAATCAATCAGGTATTAATAAAAAATCATTTAACTTTGGGATAAGAGAAAAATAACAGTAAAGGAAACAGAAAAGAAAAGCATTAACCAAAGGAAATCACCTGAAGTATCAAATCTTTATTTTTTTCTGTTCTTTTCCAGACTTCATCTTTCTTTGTACACAATTTCTGAAAAACTGCTATCATAGATAGATACAATTTTGCTTTATCTTTGCATTTAAAATGTTGTGTAAACATCCCCTATATTGCTAAAGAGTGAGTAGTTGCATTTTTTAACAACTTCATCTAATTGCATAGTGGTGTCATACCGTGATTGCCCTTCGCCCTGTTGTCTGGCATTTAGGTTGTTTTCTATATTTTACTATTATGAATCTAACCTAAATGAATTGCTTCATGACACGCCGGTACAAGAAAGGTCACATTTCTTTGTTTTTCTAAATCAAATGATATCTGGCTAGGGCTCCCACCTGTGAAGGTTAATGAGAAATCCAATCTCAGTCGTTTTTGAAACAGCTTCTGTGTCTTTCATTGGTTTTACCAGAAACCTGGGGCTAATGTGGCTCAAGAAAATTGGGGAAGCGCTCTTCATCCTCAGATCCCTTTGGTTCCCTTTGTTTTTCATTACAATCCTAATGTGGAGAGCTAGTCCTCACCGTCTTGCAGTTAGGTTGACTCCAAATGACAGCAGGATGCCTGTTCCCAGAAGCCCCGCCCGTTAGTGGCAGCTGACATGCACCCACCTTCCTTTTGCTTCTCCCAAGGTCTCAGCTCCTCCTGGAACACTGTGCTCAATCATATATACCGTTTCCCACCAAAAATCTGCAAACCCAAATGTGTCCTTGTTGTCTTCTGTCGTTTACTCACAAGAGTGAGTAAATTAATGTTTCATAAGCAACTGAATAATAGCTTATGAGGAGAAGAATATGGAACCAGGTGAAAAGAGAAAGGAAGAAACATATCAGAGCATTAGGTTCCATTTTGGGGCTAGGAGGATCAGAAATAGTAATTTCTGGAAACAGGAATTCCATTCCTGTCCTCTGTCTGACCACTGTAATTTCTTTCCTCTATAAATCAGACCTCTCAAACCAAAGCCTCAGTGAGAGCTTTCTGTAGGGCAGCTTCTGAAATAAAAAACAAACAAACAAAACACCCCCCCCCAAAAACCAAAAAGAGCTTATTAAGCTTCTTGGAACTCCACCCCAAGAAGAGCCTAGAACCTATAACACAAAGACGGCTTATCCATGGAAATCCATATATCCTTTGTGTGAAGGAGGGAAGGGAAAACTATGTTACTCTTTTAAGCCCTCTGAGAATTAGGCTCACATTTGTACCTCAATAGATTTTCTTGCCATGTATATAATGCTACAATACATATTATGAAGCATATTATTTTTTTTCTCAAGAAATAGGATTAGTGGGTCCAATTTTAGAAGTCAAACTGTTAAAAACAGTTTACAAAGTTAAACTGTTGTAACAAAGGGAACCAAAAAGACATCAGCCACAGGCAAGGTGGCTTCCACTGCTATAAATTGTGTTGTGAAATAATTTAGGAAATTCTTCCACTGAAGACAAGGAGAAAACAGGGGGCTCACATGGTTAAGGAAAATTAGGGAGGGCCATCTCATCCTCACCTTCTACTGTCACTGATGTTACAGTGATGCTTTCTGCTAAGGGCCCACAGGACAGCTGGCCCCCACTCTCTGCTGGGCTCAGAAGCTCCAAAGGGCAACAGCAACGTTCTCTGTGAAGACGTCAGAGAGCCACTGAGAGAGCAGAGTTAAATCAGACTAGAACCTGGAAGGATTGAGACCCCAGGAAGTGAGTTCCCTGTTCGTGGCTGCTTTCCTTGGAAGTGGGTGGGTTGTTGGTTCTAGAGAAAAGAAATAAGTGGCTGAGAGCCTGGCTGCTGGTCTTATCAGCTTTTAAGAGGAAATATGAATTTGAATTCAGGGCTGGAAAGAGGGCAAAGGGCTCTGGTGAAAATCTCTGGCTTTGGCTCATACTCCATAGGGTTATACTCTAGAAGTGAAGATAGATCAGAGTAAACAGCCTGGAAAGGACTCGATTTCCTGCAGATCTTTTTTTTAATTTCTGAACTAAAAGAAGGAGATCGTAGATTGTGAGGCTCCCAAATAGTTGACAGAAACAACATAGATGCTCTTTAGAGAAAGATAACAGAATTTTTAGACTCAATTAATTTTACAAATAATTTTGCAAATACAATGTCTGGCATACAATTTAAAAAAATCAGGCACACAAGGGGATAATGCAACATGAACCAACACAGCAGAAATAACAAACAATAGAGACAGACAAAATAGGGGCTTCAGATCTTGGAGGGACGAAATTACTGGACACAAACTTTTAAAAATATGTGATTATAATTGAAAAAATACGTGATCAAGTATTTTATCAAAGAATTGGAAACTCTGAAATATGAATTCTCATACTACAAAGTGCAATAATCAAAATTAAGAGCACAAATATGAGAAAAACAGCATATTAGATATAACTAAGATTTATTGAATGGGAAGATAAGTCCGAAAAATATAACAATCAAGTAATGAGAAATGAAGGGATTGAAAATACAGAAGAAAGGATTAAGAGACATGGATAAGCAAGTGATAAAATCTAGTATACATGTAATTAGAGATCCTGCAGGAGAGGAGAGGAGCAATTAAACAGTAGCAATATTTAAAAAGATAATGTTAGTTTTACCTAAACTGACAAATCCAAAATTTTTAAAGCAGTTAAGAAACACACACACACACAAAATAGAACAGACTGCCTTTAGTGGAGTAATATTCAGATTGATAATTGTCATTGAGTGGAATCAATGGAAAGCAGAAAATAATGGAGCGATGTCTACAAATGCTGAAAGAATTCTATATGCAAAACCCCTAAAACCAAAAACCAGTCAGCCAGCCAACCAAACAAGTACACAAACAAAACACCCTCCAAGAAAGAAGGTGAAATAAAGGCATTTTTAGACAAATAAATATGAAGCAATTATTTGACAGTAGATACACACTTCAAAAAGTAATAAAAAGTATTCTTCAGGCAGAATAAAAATAATTTTAGATGGGGGATTGGAGTGGTAGAAGGAATTTAAAGCAATGAAAATAGTAAATATGTGGTTCTCTCATTAAATAGTAGAATAATCAGATGAAAAATTAGCAAGGATTCTAAATATCTGAATAAGATTATGAGAAAAGTTGACCTACATAAAACACTCATCACAAAACATGAAGATTTCACATTCTTTTAAAGTAAGTGTATGTAGAACATTTATAAAAATATGCTTATGGTTTGAGCTATAAATCACATTTAAATATACTTAAGGCTTCATATCAAAGACAATATGTTCTCTGACCATAATGATATTTTTAAACCCATTTTTTAAAAAAGATTTTATTTATTTATTTGAGAGAGAGAATGAGAGAGAGTATGAGAGAGGGGATGGTCAGAGAGAGAGAAGCAGACTCCCCACTGAGCAGAGAGCCCGATGCAGGACTCAATCCCAGGACTCCAGGATCATGACCTGAGCCAAAGGCAGTCGCTTAACCAACTGAGCCACCCAGGCGCCCCTGACCATAATGATGTTAAACTAGAAACAACCAATAAAAGAAAATGAAAAAAAAGCCCCATATTTTTTGTGAATTAAAAAATATGATTATAAATAACTCCTGAATTAAAGAAAAAATTAGAATGGAAATTTGAAAATATTTTGAACTAAACAAAAAAAATATACTGCATAATAAAACTTCTTAAAGGAAAACATATAACCAAAAATGTAGAAAAGAGAGTGAAAGTAATGAGACAAGAATTCAAACAAGAAATTAGGGACAGAATATACTACTATATCTAAGGAAGGTAGAAGAAATAGAAAAGAAAAGATAAAAGTAGAAATTTTTAGGGGTGGCTGGCTGGCTCAGTTGGAAGAATGTGTGACTCTTGATCTCAGGGTCGTGTGAGTTTGAGCCCCATATGGGGTGTAGAAATGACTTAGATAAATAAAACTTAAAAAAAGTAGAAAGTTTTAGGGGCGCCTGGGTGGCTCAGTCGTTGAGCGTCTGCCTTCGGCTCAGGTCATGGTCCCGGGGCCCTGGGATGGAACCCCGCATCAGGCTCCCTGCTCCGCGGGAGGCCTGCTTCTCCCTCTCCCACTCCCCCTGCTTGTGTTCCCTCTCTCGCTGTGTCTCTCTCTGTCAGATAAATAAAATCTTTAAAAAAAAAAAAAGTAGAAAGTTTTAGAATAGACAACACATACAACAGAGGAAAAATACAGCTCACAGTTGGCTCTTTTAAGAAACTAATCAAATTTATAACCCTCTACTACACTGATCAAGTAAAGAACAGTGATGGAACAAATAACAGAAATAAAAAATAAAGAGGACATTACTATAGATATTACAGAAATTATCAATATTCTAATTAGATATTATGAACAACCTTCTACCAATAAATTAGAAAATTTCAGTAAAATACATTTCTAAAAAATATAACTTAGAAAACTGGTACAAGAAAAAATAGATTAGAAGAGACTTACAATAATTAAAGATTTGATTCTGGCTAGATAGTTTCAACGGCTAATTTTAACAAGCATTAAAGAAGAAATAACACCAACTTTATGCAAACGGTCCCAGAGAATAAAAAGAAGGAACAGTCTCCAATCACTTTGTGAGACTAGCATATTCTTGATATCAAAATGCCTCACAAGGACATTATGAGAAAGGAAATTAAAGGCCAATTTTATTCATCAATATAGATGTAAAAATTCTAAGCAACATATAGTCAGATTGAAACTAGATCTACGTAAAAAGTACATCATGACCAAGTTGGGTTTGCTAAAAAAATTCAAGTTCAGTTTAGCATGAAAAAAATCAATATAATTCACAACATTAGAAGGAATTTAGTATCTAGAAAGAAAGAAGGAAGGAAACAAAGAAAGGATGAAGAAAGAAAAAAGGTTGCAATGAATTACAACCTATCTATGTAGAAGAGTGAACAATTAGGGGGTGACTTTGTCCTTCAGAAGACATCTGGCAGTCTGGGGCTGTTTGTGGTGGTCATACTCAAGGAGTGCTTCTGCTGTTCAGTGGGTAGAGGCCAGAGATGCCGCTGAACATTCTACAATACATAGGACAGCTCCCCTAACAAAGGATTATGTGACCCAAAATGTCAATCACGCTGAATTGAAAAAAAAAAAAATTCTTGTTGTAAACAAGTAAATAGGATGCCTTGACAAAACCAGAGACACACAAAAAATACTCAGAATTTAAGAATGTTTCAAGCAGGAATGCACCAACAAGTTTTGTATGGGAAAGAAGAGAATATATACAACATTGTTACCAGATAATTTCATACGTTTAGAAAATGAACATGGTTATGTGCACTGACCTGCCCTCTACACTCGCTCATTAAAAGGTCTGTGGGGTATTAAGAGGATCTTGCCGGTAGAGAATTGTCATATCGATCGAGTAAAATAGTCTTTGGGGAAATTTCTCAGATGTTTGATCCAAATGGCAGTTCCCAGGGCATGGGAAACATCTTGCAACATTTCCTTTGAGAGGAAGTCAGACCTTAATTATGTCAATGATCCACTCAAAGATACATAATCCATGCTCTTCACTGTATGGTGCTCAGAAAAGTAATTCTTTTTTAAGATTTTATTTATTTATTTGACAGAGAGAGACACAGCAAGAGAGGGAACACAAGCAGGGGGAGTGGGAGAGGGAGAAGCAGGCTTCCCGCTGAGCAGGGAGCCCGATGCGGGGCTCGATCCCAGGACCCTGGAATCATGACCTGAGCCGAAAGCAGACTCTTAACGAATGAGCCACCCAGGCGCCCCTAGAAAAGTAATTCTTAACATTAGTTTTGCATGTTACTGGATTTAACAAATAAAAATACAAGATGTCCAGGTAAAGTGTTCCTTGTTTATCTGAAATTCAAAGTGAACTGGCTATTCTGAATTTTGTCTGGCAAACCTAATATGCATTTTAATTACTTTTAATTTGCTTTTAACACAAAGAATATCTCTTGTGTATTAAATTTTTCCAGCCTCTGTACAGTGTCTTTCTTTAAAGAAAAGCCTTGGGGCCCCTGGGTGGCTCAGGTGTCGCTTTCGGCTCAGGTCATGATCTCAGGGTCCTGGGATCGAGGCCTGCATCGGGCTCCCTGCTCTGCTGGAGGCCTGCTTCTCCCTCTCCCACTCCCCCTGCTTGTGTTCCCTCTCTGGCTGTCTCTCTCTCTCTCTGTCAAATAAATAAATAAGTAAAATCTTAAAAAAATAAAGAAAAGCCTTAATGCATCATCTTTCTACCCCCCCGCCTTCCCTATCTTACAAACCACTTAATTAACATAGAATCAAAATTCTTGATCCACTAATTTTCTTTATTTATATATTGGTTTTGTGGGAATGATTTTCATTTAAGACTTATTCCAAATATGAATTCTGACCTTAATATATAGTATTTCCCTATGAGAAGATTGAAATCAGCTATAGTACTAGGACAGTGAGATGTAGTGCAGACTTAATAAAAACACCTGCTACCAAAGAAAACCCATGGAGGAAAGAGGAGGGGAAAACCAAACCTGTCCTCAGGCCTGCCACTTGATATGGAACAGTGTTTCTCAAAATATGATCTCTGGACCACTTTGTTTCAAAATCACATGTGACATTTAGATGGGATTCCTGGGCCCGAATCAGAATCTACCTTTTTAACAAACACCCCAGGTGAATCTTAATGCACATTAAAAGTTTAAACATCACTAGACTAGAATTTTCCCAGTATTGGAAAGTGTTAAATTAAAAAGTAATGGTTTCGTTAATTTAATTTAATTTTTATTTTTTTGTATCATTAATTTTAGACTTCATTTGGAAATACGGTTGTTGTTTCTGAAACCATTCTGAATCCACATCCATGAATTCCCATTTCTTCTTCATAGCCCATATAAACTCCCCTTTGTACACCATTATTTTTGTTCATTCATTCATTCATTCATTCAACAAACATTGATATGTACAAGCCTCTGTGACTACTTTAAATGGAAATGTTATAAATATAAACCTTATCATTACCCTCCCGAAGGACAGTGTCTTCACATTTTACATTTCTGTCTTTTTCAACATTGTTGGCAGCCAAAAAAAATACAGCTTTATTTTACTTATTTGTTTTCCTGTCACCTGTGGCAAATATTTAATTTGTTATTAAATGACATTTATGGTCTTGAACTTGCTTGTTTCTGTGTCCTCCACACACACTGGGGTCCCAGTATGCATTGACAATATGTGTGTATGCTTATCAAAGTGCCCTTAGGAAATGAAATAACATGTGAAACTCATTTTTTATTTTCCAGCAAACTTCATAACATTCTCCTTGGTTCTATCCTTTGGATAGATTTCTAGTTTATCTTATATGTGAGAAATGACCTTATAACCTGTGTGTGACAGTTGTTTGGGTTTTATTAAGTGCCCTGCTAGCTGGCGATATAGGGGCATTACTCATAGATATTTGTTTGCTACCCCAGTAAGCCAAGAAAATTTATTTTTATATATTTAACTACAGTGTCTTTCTTCTCCTGCATGTCATTTAAATGTAGTTCATGGAATAAGGAGAATACTGCCAAGTCTAGCTTTAGAGGTGAGAAGGAGATGGATTGCCATCATGGGTCCCAGAGGTGAAACTTTGTAATATACACATCTTCTAGGAAAAAGTGAGCTTGATGAAAATTAAATATAAATTCAAACTAAGAGGAGTTTTAATTTTTTTCCTCTATGCAGAGGAACAATCATCTCACCACCCCTACTTGCACCCCCAACGCATCAGTGGGAGAGGTCCTGCAGAATGCTTCCATGACGCCATCTGAGGGGCACGCCTACAAGAAAGAAGCCACTGCTCTATAGTGGGGAGGGCTTTTGTTGCTGTTTTTGAAACAATGACATCTTAGTGGCCATTTCAAAGTTCTGTCTAATTTCTGTCATGCATATGTAGTCTATATGGCCAGGAAATTCATTAGGACTTAAAAAGCAAATTCTTAATTATACACTCCTCAGATACTGTACTGAGACTCAAATTAGGTGTTTTACTGATGATCTCACACTATCAATAGGGACAATTTTAATAAAACTGTATTATTTCACTGTAACTCTGCACACTGATCCCAAAGCAAACATGATCATTATTCATTCTCACTAAAGATTTGTGCATTACACTCCACTTCTCTGGCAGTTAGATTCGGGATTTTGGTTAAGCAAATGTGTGGGTGTGTAATGAATGATCTTACGTGTCAGGATGTGGCTGGGTAGGAGCAGAGGTTCAGCTAGTTCTGGCTGTAAGTCTCGCCCACGCCCTCTTCGTGGATCCATTTGGATCCGAACGTGCAAGTGGAGACTTGTTCTTTTATGCTTATTTGTTCTTGTTCACAAAGATAACTTGGAAACAATAGAGTACCGAAAACGGACAATGAAGGTGGCGATGGGGATGCGTAAGAGGCACTGTACTTAGAAATTGACAGTAAAATTTAGGCTTCAGACCACTCAATAAATTGGGGCAAATGATTCAATTTCTCTGAACCTTGGTTTTATGACCTTAAAGTTGATACAGTCATATCCTAGGTGTGTTGTGATATTTGAATTAAAGGCAAAGTGTTTGTAGCAACCAAAGATTGGCAACAACACAAATGATATTCACAGAGGTATGAGCACCTAATGGGGCACTCTTAGCCACAATTAAAGCAAGGCTTCAAAGTGAATACAAACTGAAACAAAGGAACCTACTTCTAAGCCAGACTGGAAGTTTAACCACACCCAGAGAAAAGATTGATTTCAAAGGACTTTAGAACTCTGCTTACATTTCCTGGTATATATTCTAAGGACAATAAAACCTATGAAAAATATTAAAGGTCAGTCAGTTTTATTATTAGTATTAATAATATTGGTATTGTTATTTTGAAACTATCTTTGTTGATGTTGTAGAATAAAGCAAGAATAAAATATTAAGGTCAGCAGGAGACAAAATTTTAAGTATAAATGAAAAGAGGTATATGTAAAGAATCAAAGAAATGAAATAAAAACTCTGAAATGTTAAATTTGAATGGGAAGGGGCGCCTGGGTGACTCAGTCATTAAGCGTCTGCCTTCGGCTCAGGTCATGGTCCCAGGGTCCTGGGATCGAGCCCCGCATCGAGCTCCCTGCTCCACAGGAAGCCTGCTTCTCCCTCTCCCACTCCCCCTGCTTGTGTCACCTCTCTCGCTGTCTCTCTCTGTCAAATAAATCTTAAAAAAAAAAAATTCAAATGGGAAATACCAATATGAACTCGTGATGTTAAAATATATATGTTTTCTAACTCTGTCCACTGAGAAAGCCTGGAATCATCGATAACGCAGGAGTGATGAAACTCTTGGTGTCTTAACAGTGGTTTCTAAACACCTTTTGTACCGAAAAATTCTTGGAAAAATAGCTGTTTCCAGGTTTAGGATATTTTGTTCTGGGACATAAGAAAGTAAGTAAAGAAATCATATCAAAAGGATAAGGGAACCAATTTGAAAGGACTCCAGCTGATCAAATTTGATCATCGTGAATAATTAACTGAAAGTTATTGAATATATAAAATTTCATGAGTCTATATTGATACTAACAACAACAATAAAACAGAAGACTAAACCCTCATTTGTCCCCATTGGCAAGTATGATTAAATTCACTCCTTAATTTGGAAGTTGGTAATTAAAAGGAAAGTATTAAGCATTTATCTTACCTTTTGGCTATGACCATATTTCAGGATAAACAAATAGCTTCAGGTGAAATTCTCTCAAGAAGTTTACAGAACAATGCCAACTAAAATGCAGAAGGAATGATGCAATTAAAAAAAATCATTTTTAACCCCTAATAAAATATTTGATTCAAACAAGCATTATTACTTGATGCTAAACCATTAGGCAAAAGATTTCATATGATGCCAAAGCATTATACTACGGATAGCTTGCTAATGACAAAGGGAGAAACTTACTTTGGTAATAGATCCAAGTGTCACCACCTTAACCCAGTGATCAAACTTAAAGCACTGCTGGGGAAAAGCAAACATCATGGCCCTTCCAACATGGTGTAGTATGAAGTACACGGCATCCCTCAGAAAGTGCTTTTGTCAAACATAGTTAACTCGAATTCACAACTTACTTACAGAAGATATGGGGACCAGAGGAACGAATAAATGATATCACAGGAAACACTTGAACACCTATGAACTGTGGGACATTCATCAGACAACTGTCCTGATGTTAACTTCGTGATGGCTAAACAGGTGTGGGGTCAGAGTCTTAGTGACTGGAGTACCACTATGAACACAGTCTCATGTATCTTGGGCATATGTCCTGGGACACATGCATGGTCAGAGAACCTCAAATACTCCAAAATGGACCTAACACGAAGCCTTTCCTTTCTTAAAAACCAGCATATACTGAATCCTACAGCTACATTTTCTTTTTTCTTTTCTTTCCTTTTTTTTTTTTCTTTGAATGGTGCTATTTTGGTTAACAAGGTCAAGAATGGTTATAGAAGAGCAATTATTTTGTCAAAAAATGTTTAAACATAGAAAATATCTGTTGAACTTCTATGCTGGTAAGACATTAAAAAATGTAAAATTTTTTTTATGTTTTATGTTCATAATTCTGTGAATGTTGAATTTTATTGTCATGATGACAATAGAAGGGTTTTAATAAAGTTAGACTTCGTCTCCAGATTCCTTCTTAAAAATTTACTTTCTTTTATAACAATATGTAATGTAATAAAAGAATATATAATAAGTTTTGTTTTTTTTAAAAAGATTTTATTTATTTATTTATTTGAGAGAGTGAGCGCGAGAGAGCGCACAAGCCAGGGGAGAGGCAGAAGGAGAAGCAGACTCCCCGCTGGGCAGGGAGCCTGATGCGGGGCTCGATTCCAGGACCCTGGGACCATGACCTGAGCCAAAGGCAGAAGCTTATCCGAGTGAGCCACCCAGAAGCTCCAAGTTTTGTATTTTTTATCATAAAATTTATACGTGTGCATTATTATCCCCACTATATTTTAAGTCCTACAGTTTCATGCTTTTTCATGTGGGAATATTTCCACTATCCCTTTAAAAATTTAAAATTCAATCTTCTGAGTTGTCCGAGTATCAGTAACCTTTCCTTTGTATGTCTGTGTATGTAAGGCTTATTTTATTAATTTAAAAATTTGTTCTTGAGGGCAGCAAAATCTCTGAGCACCAAAAATTGAAGTTATAAATAAATTTCTAAGGATGGATGTCTGAACAATCAATGATGGTTTTAAATGAAGCCTAACTAATAGGAACCATTATGATTTCGAATGAGTTGAATATAAAAGGAGACAGGACAATAAATGAGATCCCTATTAATAAATATATAGTGATAAGGCTACTATTGCAAACACAAAGTCAACTTCATTCAGATCAAGCTTGCAGCTGATTTATATTTCATGCCTTTTATTAACTGATATCTAATGAGAATTACTCACATTTTTCAGTCTCACATCAAACTCTCCTAATAAAACTCTGCTGTTTTGCATGTGAGTTGCATCATTTCGTAAAATTTTCAGCAGTCTTTGACTTGCTAAATAAAGTTGTCACTCAAACCTCATTTCCCGCCTGAGCACAGGGAAGCTGAACGGACACTGCATTAATCCTGCATATTGTCTCGGCTTGATGAGGTCTCCAAGAGATCTTTGTCCTGTCACCTTTAATGAACTCTGTCTAATGGACTCATTAGTGAATTTCTTATCATTTTTAGGAGAAAGATGCAATCTTACAATGCTGTCCTTCATGCGTTTGGAAATTATTATAATTTATTCCTTAAACACTTATTCAAAAATTAAGAATGAGGAGAATCTACTTTATTTGGGTACCGTAATATTGTAACAATGACATGCTGATTACAATGAGGGGTCTAAGAATACTATTTCATGCTGATTACTCATGTTATATTCAAAACTAGTCGTTAAAGCGGACAACACTCTCCAACTCAGTAGCTTAATATTACACCATAGTCAGAAAATTCACAGCTGGGAAATAGAGATTTTCTTGGCTTCATTTATCTATAACTGCAGAAAACTAATAATAAATGACTTCTTGATATCATGCAAATCTCTCTAAGTTCATGCTAGGGGATTTAAATTTTAATATTATTTTGCATTGCATTCCAGTAATGAATACTCATGTTTGTTATCTTACACCACACTCTTCCTTCTCTGTCTCTTTCCCTCAGCTTCTCATGTTATTTTGGTTGATAAAATTCATATAGATGGGTGGTGGAGAAGATGGATATTAGGCAAATATTTAATTCTGAAAAAAATCAGAGCCATCTCCTATTTTTATTGTGCTTGAGTGTGTTCTTATACCCTCAATTAATTTGTAACAACTTGCCACTCATAAGCTGATGACTTGAGCAAATATGCTAAAGTTTCATTGCCTGGTTTTCTTTGAACTCCAACATTGTAATGTTTATATTTAATAAGAAAAAATGTCCAGTGTTAATACTCTTGATAATTCAAACATATTTTCCCTTTGCTTGAAAATATGCTTTGACGGAGGGGCGGGGCGTGCTCGGGACAAAGGGAAACGAGGCCAGAGCTGCAGGCGCTTTTTCTGCCTGCGGTGTCTCAGATTCATTCTTAGGAACTGAGAACTTAATCTTCCAAAATGCCAAAAAGACCATCTTATGCCCCGCCTCCCACCCCAGCTCCTGCAACACAAATGCCCAGCACACCAGGGTTTGTGGGATACAATCCATACAGTCATCTCGCCTACAACAACTACAGGCTGGGAGGGAACCCGGGCACCAACAGCCGGGTCATGGCATCCTCTGGTATTACGATTCCAAAACCCCCAAAGCCACCAGATAAGCCGCTGATGCCCTACATGAGGTACAGAAGAAAGGTCTGGGACCAAGTAAAAGCTTCCAACCCTGACCTAAAGTTGTGGGAGATTGGCAAGATTATTGGTGGCATGTGGCGAGATCTCACTGATGAAGAAAAACAAGAATATTTAAACGAATACGAAGCAGAAAAGATAGAGTACAATGAATCTATGAAGGCCTATCATAATTCCCCCGCATACCTTGCTTACGTAAGTGCAAAAAGTCGTGCAGAAGCTGCTTCAGAGGAAGAAAGTCGACAGAGACAGTCTCGCATGGAGAAAGGAGAACCGTACATGAGCATTCAGCCTGCGGAAGATCCAGACGATTATGATGATGGCTTCTCCATGCAGCATACAGCCACCGCCCGTTTCCGGAGAAGCCGCCACCTCATCAGTGAAATCCTTAGTGAGAGTGTGGTGCCAGACATCCGGTCAGTTGTCACAACAGCTAGAATGCAGGTCTTCAAACGACAGGTCCAGCCCTTAATGGTTCATCTGCGAAAACTAGAAGCGAACTTCTTCAAATAGAGGAGCGACATCAGGAAAAGAAGAGGAAATTCCTGGAAAGCACAGATTCATTGAACAATGAACTTAAAGAAAGTCGAAGTGGATATGGAAAAAATTGCCACTGAAATTGCACAGGCGGAGGTACAGGCTCGAAAAAGGTAGGAGGAAAGAGAGACAGAAGCAGCAGAGCAAGCTGAACGCAGTTCCTAAGGAAGAGCAAGCTGCGAGGAAGACCGAGGAGAAGGACGACAAGAGCATCCTGATGGAGACAGAGGAGACACGCCTTGAAGAAGCGACGGGAAGCCAACAGAATGGTGAAGAAGGCACATCTACTCCTGAGGACAAGGAGAGCGGGCAGGAGGGGGTGGACAGTATGGCTGAGGAAGGGACCGGTGACTGTAACACCCGCTCAGAGAGCCGCAGGGCCACAGTGGAGGAGCCGCCCACAGACCCCAAGCCGGAAGACGAGAAGAAAGAATAAATGTTGCCTTGTTTTATGTGTTCTACATACTTTTTTAAATGAAAAAAAGATGTTTTTTGAGTTTAAAAAAAAAGGAAATATGCTTTGACTTTTTTTGTATCTATTTTTTAAAATTTTTTATCGTTAGGTTAATCACCATACATCACATCATTAGTTTTTGATGTAGTGTTCCATGATTCATTGTTTGCGTATAACACCCAGTGCTCCATGCAGAACGTGCCCTCTTTAATACCCATCACCAGACTAACCCATCCTCCCACCCCCTCCCCTCCAGAACCCTCAGTTTGTTTCTCAGAGTCATAGTCTCTCATGGTTCATCTCCCCCTCCGATTGCCTGACTCTGTTCTCTGATGACTGGAGACAGTGGAGGGTCAGTGGGTAGCGGCTACATAACCCCAGGCCAGGTGTGTGTGTGTGTGTGTGTGTGTGTGTGTGTTTGTGTGTGGTGAAGTGGTAAGAGGAGGGCATAAAGAACTGGAAGGGATATACCTGAAGTCAAGTTCTGAAGAGAGATCAGCATTGAGGCCGAGTTATTAGATCAGACAGTTTGTCTACTATACAAAAGGCAGTCTGAAAGAAGGAGCTAGTAAATGTCTGGGTTTTCCTGGATCCTGGAACAATTATCTCTACTGGGCAATTAGATCGTGGTTTGGAGAAACTCCAGACACAAAATGCAAATCTCGCAGTATACATTTTTGTTTGTTTTTTTAAGATTTTATTTATTTATTTGAGAGAGAGAGAATGGGAGAGAGAGAGAGCACATGAGAGCGGGGAGGGTCAGAGGGAGAAGCAGACTCCCTGCAGAGCAGGGAGCCCGATGCGGGACTCGATCCAGGGACTCCAGGATCATGACCCGAGCCGAAGGCAGTCGCCCAACCAGCTGAGCCACCCAGGCGCCCCTTGTTTGTTTGTTTTAATATTTTTAGCACACCATTGGCTGAACAAACTTTCTAAGAGGGATTTGAGATGACTGTCATTTTTGGGTTAGGTCCTTCAACCACTTGCCCTTATAATCTCTCCACGTGTTACAGAATTTTTGAACTTTTCACTGTTCACAAAAGACACTTAGTCCTGTTTGTTGGTTTGTTTTCTGAGTCTTGAATGAAAGTGTTTTCTCTGTCTAGAATGTCATTCCCCTTCTTGTTTGTCTGATAAACTCTTATTCTTCCTTCATGATGCAATGTAACTATCACCTTTTCCATGGAGCTTTCCTTAAGGAAATCCTACACAACTCCATGCCTGGAGTTGCTCACTCGTTAAGTACTCTGTTGAAGTACTTAACTTCCTTAAGATGTTATCACTTATTATCATTGAAGAAGTCATTGGGGTTAACCAAGGCTCAGAATAATCTTATTACATTTCCAACATCCTTGCCTTTTCTACTAATATGAAGGCGAGAGGAGGTAGAGAAAATAAAACATGAAGTGATGTTGCTAACTTTAGCTCTGTTAATTGGTATTTTTATTTTTAATATTTCTTTTGTTGCACTGGTACATCTGTGCTGCCTTTCCTAAGTTGAGCTAACTCTGCCATAAGTTTTTGAACAGCTGAGATATTTATTGCACTCAGTGTTTGTGCAGTGCACAGTGTAGGGAGTGTGAATGCAAAGAAGGAAAGGAACAAACCACCATCTGGTAGGTATAAATGTCTGTGATGAGAGGTTAGTTAGTAGAAGCAGCATCTGAAAATGAGGAGGAATGGAATAGTGTACTTTGGGACTGTTGAGAAGTAGAACTGTGGGTAAATTAATGATTGTGGTTGCTTTCAAGCTGGTAGTAGAAGTAAACATTTCAATTTGGTGAAAATAAGGAAGCCTAGTAGAGAGATCTATGTGCAACTCATATTTCAACTAGATCTCTTTAGTCCTTTGTATAGACATGTCCATTCTTTCCCCAAGATTACTGGAATTTACTGAAGGAAGAAAAAAGATACTCTCCTGATCAATTTGGCCTTGACTATCTGCCTCCACTGAATCCTTGTTTTCTTCTACGCCTTCTGGTTATTTCTTTCTCCCTGTTTTGGTATTATGTCAAATATAGGACTTGAGTTTTAATTCATTTCATTGGAAAAACAAACAAAACACTTTCAAGAGAGAGGTAAGCAGCAAACGTTACTGAGGGCTGGGGAAACAGCAGATTTACTTTTCATTAATGCAAAGAATTTTAAATATTAGTCATTCTTGACCTGGAAGGTTACTTAAACACTATTATACTCCTAGTTATTCCATCTCTCTTTTGTCCCCTGTTCTATTCCTTCTCCTTTCAAATCCACCCTGAAATTCCCTGGCCATTTATATCAGAAAGCAGTTTCACTGTTTCTATTATTGTATTGTCTCCTGTTAACTCATGTTGTGAGTCTCATCATTTATCCCCAGTGCTAACAAAGATAGTTTCAATCCTAAGGGGAATATGACCCTGGCATTAAGGAATATTCATTTTTGCCCCAGAGTGAGTGAAAAGATGATTAGGTAACTGAGCTTTATTCTTTTCTTTTATGTTATTTATTTATTTATTTATTTATTTATTTTTGTGTGAGTAAAGTGATAGAAGTTTATTAAGTGAAGATACAGAAAAAGCTCTCAAGAGTTAGAGGGGTCCCAACAGGGTTGCCCTTATGATCTTCATTTAAACAAATATTTTAGTCCATATGAATTAGCAATGGTGTTAGGTGATAAGAGATACAAAAATGGAAAATGGAAAGGACATATTCCTCGACTTTATGGAACACCCAAAAAAAGACAGAATTCACAATGTCTGGCATCCAATAAAAAGTTATCAAGCTTATAAAGAAGCAGAAAAAATATAACACATAGTGAGGGGAAAAATCAATCAAACTGATCCAAAAATGAAAGAGATGAGAATCTGTAGATAAGATCATTAACGAGTTCTAACCTCATTTCAAATATTCAGGAAACTAGAGGAAAGGTTGCATGTATTTGGAGAACCCGAAGGATGTGAGTTAGAGGTGTGGACAAAGAGAACATTTGAAGAAATAATGGTCAAAACTTTCCAAATTTGAAGAAAAGTATAAACTGACCGATGCAGGAAGCTCACCAAACCTGAAACACAAGAAATGTGAAGAAAGATACACTGACACTTCAGAATCAAATTGCTTAAAACTGGTGATAGAAAATTGTAAAAGCAGCCTGAGGGGGAAAAAAGGGCACTTTATGGAGACAGAAACAAAGATCAGGATGAGAGCAGATTTTTCATGAGAAAGAAGACAAGCTAGAAGACAGTGATGCAATGTCATTAAATTAATGAAAGCAAAATACCCAACCTGTCAAACTAGAATCTTTACCCAGTAAAACTACCTTTCATAAATTAAGGTAACTCTCCTAAGGGAAATAACACATATGTCAACACAAAAACAGGTGCACAAATGCTCATAGAAACATTCTTCATCATCACCAAAAACTGCAAACAACCCAAATGCTCATCAGCTGTTGAATGGAAAAGTGAAATGAAGTCGTACATACATATAATGAAATAATACTTAGCAATGAAAAGGCATGACTCCTTATATTTACTACAAATGATGAACCACAAAAACATGCCACACGAAAGTAGGCAGATAGAAAAGACTATATTGTAGCATTCTGTTTATATGAAATATCTAGAAGGGGCAAACTTACAGAGAGAAAGCAGATTGGTGGTTGCCTAAGACTGAAAGTTATAGCAGGGCTTAAAGGGGAGTGATGGAAGTTTTTGGATGATCGAAATGTTCGAAACTGGATTTTAGAACAGTTGTGCAATTGTATAAATGTACTGAATTATAAATTTGTTGAATTGAATACTCATGAGAGGTGAATTTTATGGGATGTAAATTATACTTCAATAATGCTGTTTAAAAAAATGAGTGAAATAAAGACCTCTTCAGACATACAAAAACTGTAAGAATTCCTCGACAGCAGACATGCACTTCAAGAAATGTTAATGGAAGTCCTTTAAACACAAGAAAAATATAACCAGTCAGAAACATGGATTTACACAAAGGAGCTCTTTAAGAGATAGTCTATAGTTTAAAACCAAAATTGCAATAATATACTGTAATATTTATAGCAAGTGTAAAAATAAAATGTATGACAATAATAACACAAAAATCAGGAGATAAAAATGTAAGCATATTGTTTTAGTGTTTTTACACCAAATGTGAAGTAATATAACATCACCTGATAGTAGACTTTAATAAGTGTTGTAAATCCTAAAGCAACCCATTAAAGCAACACAGGAGTTCTAGGTAATAAGTCAATAAAAGAGATAAAATGAAATCATGAAAGTTACTTGATTCAAAAGAAAGGCAAATAAAGAGCAAAAGGAAATGAAGGAAAGAGGGGACAAGCGAAAAACAAATATCAAGATGACAGATTTAAACTCAGCTATATCAGTAACAAAATTGAATGTAAATGTATAAATATTCCAATAAAAAGGCAGAGAATGTTAAGTTGAGTAAAACAAAATCCCCAACTATGTGATGCTTAATAAGAAATACACTTGAGTACAAAGACACAAGTAGATTAAAGTAAAAGATTGGAAAAAGATATGCCATGCTAACGTGAAGCAAAAGACAGCCAGTGTGGCCACATTACTATCAGACAAAATAAATTTCAAGACAAAGATATTGTAAGAGATAGGGTCTCTGGAAGATTATAAAAAGACCAGTTCCTTGGGGTGCCTGGGTGGCTCGGTCGATTAAGCAGTCAACTCTTGGTTTCAGCTCAGGTCATGGTCCCCAGGTCCTGGAATGGAGCCTTGTGTCTGGTTCTGCTCAGTGCGGAGTCTGCTTGAGAGTCTCTCTTTCTCCCTCTCCCTCTGCCCCACCCCTACTCTCTCTCAAATAATAAATAAATCTTTAAAAAAAGACCAGCTCATTATGAGCAGGTAACAGTCCTAGATATTATGCAGCTAATAACAGAGCTTCAAAATATATGATGTGAAAACTGCAAGGAGAAATAAGCAAGTTTACATTTATAGTTGGAGATTTCAACACCCAATATCAATAGTTGATCAAATAAGTGGACAGAAAATCAGTAAGAATATTGAAGACTGAAACAACCCTGTCAACCAACTTGATCTAATTGACATTTAGAGGACACTAAACTTATCAACAACAGTTATTCTGTTATATTCTTTTTAAGCACACTTGCAATGTTTACAAGATGGACCAAATTCTGGGCCATAAAACAAGTCTCAGAAATTTGGAGGATTCAGATCATAGCGTAATATTCTCTAGAAACAGGGAAATATAAATCAATAACATATATTGTATAGTTCACAAATATTTGAAGCATGATTGCATACTTCTAAGTAACCCATGGGTCAAAGAAGACCTCAAGAAGGAAATGAGAAAGTATTTAGAATAGAGTGAAAGTGAAAACACAACATATCAAAATTCGTGAGATGCTACTTGTGTAGATAGCAGCTCCTCAGATATGTCCGTGTCCTAATCCCCAGAACCTGCAAATATGTTACCTTACGTGGCAAAACCTTTGTAGATGTGATTAACTTAAAGATCTTGAAGTGAGGAGATTATCTGAGTGAACCCAGATCTTTTCTTGTGTTTCTTTGTCCTCTGTATTTCATCTTTGGCTAAGAGTCTGTTCAAATATTTTGCCTATTTTTTATTGGATTGTATTCTTATTATTGGGTTTTGACAGTTCTTTTCATATTCTACATATAAATCCTTCAAATATTAATTTGCAAATATTTTTTATAAGTGGATGTGAAAATAAGCCCAGCATCATTAGTCATTAGGAAAATGTGAATAAAACCACAATGATAGGGGCACCTGGGTGGCTCAGTCAGTTAAGCATCCCACCCGTGATTTCAGCTTAGGTCATGATCTCATGGGTCATGAGATCGGGGAGTCTGCTCGAGATTCTCTCCTCCCTCTCCCTCTGCCCTTTCCGCTGCTTGTGCATGCTCTCTCTCTTTAAAATAAATAAATAAATCTTAAAAAAAAATACCTACAATGATAAAACGTTACTCATTTATTGGAATACCTAAAATTGAAAAGATTGATTATACCAAGTGTTGACAAGAATGATGTAACTAGAACTCTAATACCCCATGCGAGAATATGAAATGATGTAGGCATTTTGGAAAACAGTTGAGCAGTTGCTTAGAGAGTTAAACATACCCGGACCATATGGCCCAGCCATTCCACGCCTAGGTATTCACTCCTGCAAAATGAAAGCTTATGTCCATACATTAATGTTCACAGAAACTTTATTTGTAATAGCTAAAGTTGGGGAAAAAAACCCCAAATGCTCATCAACAGGTAAATGGGTAAATTACGGGATATACATGCAATGGAATACTATTCAGCAATAAAGAAGATTGAACTATGATAGAATCTACAATAAAAGATAAATTTCAAAATAATTGTGCTGAATGAAATAAGCTAGACAAAAAAAGAGACATTGTATGATTTAATTTTTTATATAAAATCCTAGAAAATGCAACCAATTCACAGTAACAGAAAGCAGATCAGCGTGCTTTTCTGGGCATGGAGTAGGGATGGCAATGCAGCAGGGAGGAATTACAAGGGAAAGTAAAAATTTGTTAGTGATGGGTATCTTCATTATCTTGATTATTTTATGGTTGTATACATATGTCAAAACTTAACTGATTATACACTTTAAACATGTTCAACTTATCGTATCTTAATTATATCTCCATAAAGCTACCAATAATACACACACAATGAGATATAACTCTACACCCACTAGCATGACTATAATAAAAAGAATGAAAATACTAAGTGTTGGAGAAAATGTATGGAAATTGGAACCCTCATACATTGCTTGTGGTAATGCAAAATGGTTACTTTGGAAAACAGTTTGGCAGTTTCATACAATGTTAAAAGTATTATTGTCCTATTGTATTAAAAGTATTATTGACCTAGGGATTTCACTCCAGAGAAATAAAAACATATATCCATGAGACTTGTAATGCAACTGTTCATAGGAACTGCATCCCTAACAGACAAAAAATGAAAACAATTCAATGTTCATCAACTGGCAAAGGGATGTGTTATAGTCATACAAACACTACTCAACAATAAAAACAAAGAAAAACTATTACATGCAAAACCATGGATAAACCTAAAAGTCACACTAAGTGAAAAAAATCCAGACACGTAATATGATGTAGTGCAACATTCAATTTAAAATTTCTAGAAAATGCAAAACTGTAAGAACAGAAAGCAGATCGGTGTTCACCTGGGACTAGGAGAGGAAGTGGAACTGACTACAAATGGACCATGACAGAACTTTGGGGGTGATAGAAATGGTCTAAATCCAGAATGCAATCATAGTTGTGTCACTATGAAAATTTACTAAAAATCATTCCGTATATTTTAAATGGGCGAATTTTATGATATATCATGTATGCCTCAATAAAACTGTTAAAAATCTCCCCTTAAAAAAGCAGTACCTACCATGTGCCACATATTGGGCAATACAAAGAAAGATATGATAATTGAAAAAATAAAAAATTGGGTCAATAGTGAACTAACTCTCTTCCCCTTCTCCCTAACTGAAGTCATTGTTAGACATCTGAGGTTTGAAGGCTGTGGTCTTGGCACAAGGCTCCGTGCTGTTCCATGTTCTTAGCTCATTCAGGAGATAAGTGTCTTCCTTTTTGTCCTGCGAGAGGTATTTTTTCCCCTAACTCTAAAAAAGATATGGTGCTGCAGTTATTCCTGACTTGCATTGGCTTTGGATGGATTTAGTAGATGACGGTTGTAAAACACTCAGGTATTCAGAGAAAGGAGCTCGATGCAGTTTAATGACTGGAAAGTTCTGTCTGCTACTTCCCAACTGTTATTCCTTCCCTGTGTTCATTAGCTTTGTCTGCTGTAAATGCAACCAGTCACGTCAATGAGCCGGTGAGTAAACTCACCCATTTCAAGTCTGCCAATTAAACCGAAGACAAGTTCAATTTCTTTGGGGAGAAATAATAAAGTTAGCACCATATTCCTGCCTGTTTTTTTTGTTTAAGTGTAATTAAAGAGGATATGAACATTCCTCCTCCTAAACATACCATTCTCTGAGAAGTTCTGTTTCTTCTAAGCACTTTAAAATGCTTGATTTAGAAAGCTGTGAAACATTCCAAAATTGCATTTATGCATCATTGTTATATATTGAAAAATACTGGTTTAAAAACTGGTTAATCTTGGGACGACTGGGTGGCTCAGTTGGTTAAGCGTCTGCCTTCAGCTCAGGTCATGATCCCAGGGTCCTAGGATCGAGCCCTGCTTTGGGCTCCTTGCTTGGCGGGGAGGCTGCTTCTCCCTCTCCCTGCTGCTTCCCGTGCTTGTGGGCTCTCTCTCTCTCTGTCAAATACGTAAATAAATAAATAAAATCTAAAAAAAAAAAAGCTGGTTAATCTGATGCATTAGGGTGATTATCAAAATGACTTGAATCATCTCTCTTGGATAAACACCCAGGAAGGGAGTGGCTGAGACATATTGTAGGTGTACATCTAACTTTGTAGGAAACTTCCAAACAGTTTTCCAAAGTGACTGTACCATTTTACATTCCCACCAGCAGTGTATGACAGTTCGAGTTATTACAGCAAATGGCATGAAAGCTCTGAACGGTCAAATGTTGTAACTAGAGGTACATACCCCCCCCACCACACACACACACACTTATAGTAGGGGGAATGACTTAAAATTTCAACTTTTTATATAATGTTATATATTATGTACTTGAGTTACTTTAGGTGCTGCTGGCTTAGTTAATTGGAGCACGGAATCCAGTGACTAGTCAGGTGACTAGCAATAACATATGTGGAAGGTAATGAGAATTTGAACTAAGAGAGCTGGGCCAGGAATGATCAAGAAGAAATAAATAGGAGACTGCATTTATAGCCTGCGGGATGAACTGATTTGATGTGGGGGGTCAAGGAAGGGAAAGAGTGAACAATGATTCTGAGCTTTGGGGCTGCAGTACCTAGAAAAGGTATTTATAATGCAAGGAGATGTCAAGAGGAGATTATCTGTGGGGAAGAGACATATCACTGAGATATATTATTTTCATAATGATTTCTAGATGGCAGATCTGGAATTCAAAGAAAACGTAGGATGAGAATGCAGATTTAGGGAGTCGCATCTATAGCATTATTCTTGAAGAGGTGGGGAATTGTTGAGAGGGCAGAGGGAAAAAAACATGGATTGCTGAGCTCAAGGACAGAACAGTAAATAGCACTTATATGAATGAAACTGGAGGAAGAGGGATCCCAGCAAGAGTGAAAAAAGATTAGGATTGTGGGCTCCTTGGGAAGCTAAGGAAGGAGAGAAACCAAATCAACCTAATGCTATAGAAACCTGTTTTTAATATGTTTGCTAAATGATTTGATGGAAAATCATACAAATCGTGAATTTTATGTTCAGAAAGCTTTTTTTAAGAATTAGATTCAAAGAAACTGATTATCGCAAGGTGATCTGGGAGAAGGGCTACTGGGCTTAGGTGACAAGTTTCTCAGCATTTTGATCTGGAGTTATTTACCAACGTAGGAAGGGTTTCAAACAAACATGGGGTCATGGCTGAGACAGTGTAGCCAGCCTTGGAAAAAACACACACGGAGCAAAGAACAAAGTCTTTTATCAAAGTAAAATAACAGTGCCACGTGGTTAAGAGTTTTTTTTTTTTTTGGTTCCCCGCATTTTGATTAGTAATTATAAATAGAAATGACAATTAAAACCATAGTCTCCAAGGTAGAGGTATCATCTAATGATAAAAATACCTGCTGATTCAGGGCTTACCGTCCCCCAGCGCGCGCTAGAGGATTGCCGGCAGCCTGCATTTCTCCTCAAGCTGTGTTGTCCTCTCAGAGCAGATACTAATTTAAGATGTTAATGCTTATGTCATCAGATGTTCTTATTTACAGACTGCGACCCTGTTAATTTGCAGTCCGTGATTATAATCATAATTTTTATTGGTTCATTTCATGAACACGTAGCTTCCTTGCATTCCTTATTTGCCGGGACCTTCATGAGAGGATTTGACCGGTAGTTTCATCAAAGATTTAGAAAAATCTGTCTTGAAAACAGCTAAAGATGACTGGTGGTAAACATATGGAACATGTCTGAAAATGTTTCCCTTATCAGAAGACTTTTGGATTAAACTTATTCGTGTCTTATCCCCTTACCGTACTCACCCCAAAACACTGTTGAGCACCACATGCCTGTCATTATGTTCATCAGACATACGCTGATTGCCGGGGGTGTGGGAAGATGAAGAAAGCAGTTTCCAACCTTTGAGATATTCCTAGTGTAGCAGCGTATGAAAGTATCTAATATACATTTTCCCCCCCAAATTCCACTTGAGGCAGTTGTTCAGAACTGAGAATGTTGTTTGCCATATAAATAGGACCTGAGGTTGTTCATGCAATGAGTCAGCCACGATGCTGCATAACCTGCGACGTCTGTTGTTACTGATCTAATCCTTATGTGAAATAATATGTATTTAAGGAGAATGCCAAGAAGATCACTTCTCTGCAGTCATGGAAAACTTGCCCTTCTTCCACTCCCCTTATCTTTTGAGAGAGGGAGAGTGAGACCCACAGCTCCAAAAAGCTGATGGGAGTCAGGCTGGGTGAGCACTGGGCTGAGTTAGGGCTCTTGGCAGGAGAATCACAGTAGGGGAGGGCTGTATACTCCCTGTAGGTCAGTTGTTTAGCTTTTGAAAAGAAAGGGGGTAGTCTGTTTGTTTCTCTTTCCATTGCCTCCAAAAAGAGTCCAATATTCGTATGCCAATGCAGCATATTCCAACTTATACAGTACTTGATCTGTCGAGGAAACGTCCTTTAAGACTGACCCTGCTAAATTTAGACAGAGCCTGTTCAGTTTTCTCAGATTCCAGGAGCTCAAACTACTTATTAAAAACCTCTCAGTTGGAAATAAGACCGTAGATCTGTCGGCCTTTTGCTGAACCATTAAGCCATAGATACCACTTTTACTGAGGACGGTATAACTTCAGTTGTTGAGAAGGAGATTATTTGCAGTGGAACATATCACCATAGTAACTGGATTTTCAAGCAGGCCTGTCGAAATGGAACTTAAAAGTCACACAGAAACAGGTCTACCTTGCATTGGCTTCAAAAGGATCATGTTGGAGAGAGGCAGAGATTCAAGGGCTACATGCCATTTGATCTATGATTACTCAAAGGCACAAGGAAAGAGGTAGGCAATATGCACATTTGTATCAATATGTTGCAGCATTAAGACAAAAACAGTAGGTATCCCACCACTGACTTGCTGTAAGCAAACAACCCAATGAACAGCCTCTTCTCTCATAACTTTGTGGCTTGAGTTAATGCAGCGTTTGTGAACATTGGATTTGATTCTTTCAAAAATTTTAACTAGCATTCTAGAACTTATTCACCTTAAAACAGCAAATATATATTGTGTCCTACCCCGTACTGTGTAGGAATTTAGTGGGAAAATCAGTATCAAATTTTAGAACTAAAAAGAAATGTAGATTATAAAGTTCTTAAATCATAAATATGAGTGGGGCTTTAAGAGAGATCATTTGCAGTATCTCTAATTGCCGAGTGAGGAAGCAAATTTCCACAGTGATTGAGCAACTTGATGAAGGTCACAAAGCTTATTTTAGGTGGAACTGAAGCTAGAAGCCAAATATTCTGACTTTTGAGAGAGTATTTATTTTTTTATTTTTTATTTTGAGAGAGAGAGAGCACGTGCGCATGAGCACATGCAGGAGATGGGGAGGGGCAGAGGCAGGGAAAGAGAGAATGCCAAGCAGACTGTGCTGAGCACGGAGTCTGATGTGGGGCTCGATCCCACGACCCTGAGATCATGACCTGAACCCAAACCAAGAGTCGGTCGCTTAACTGACTGAGCCACCCAGGCGCCCCAAATATTCTGACTTTTGAACCAGGAGATTAGGAGAAACATGGTAAATTAAAGATTGAGAGATTCTACCCAAGTTACTCACAATTAAAGAGGAAAACAAAATAAATATACATGAAACAAGAACATAAATATAGAGTGGCAAGGGTTTAGAATTAAGGGTGAGGATGTTCTCATGGAATTTCTTCTTAAATTCCTTATTAATTTTTAAGCACATGGCTTCTAAATATACAGGTTGCAGAAGCGCCTGGGTGGCTCAATCGGTTAAACATCTGATTCTTGATTTTGGCTCAGGTCGTGATCTCAGGGTCATGGGGTCGAGCCTCTCATCAGGCTCCACACTCAGTACAGAGTCTGCTTGTCCCTCTCCCTCTCTTCCCCCCAACTTGAGTTCTCTCTCTCTCTCTCTTTAAAATAAATAAATAAAATCTTTAAAAATAAAAATACAGGTTGCAGTCTGTGAAGTTCCAATTTTAAAAAAGATAATACAGAAAAACATACGGAGGGTTATAAAAGACACGCATGGATCGATGAACTGAAACTCGGTAACATTTTTCATTTTTGCAAGTCTTTTCTTCCCTCTCTTTTCCCCTTCACCCCCCTCTTTCCCTCTACCCCACTCTTTGTTTTGTTCTTTCTTTCTAAATAAGAGGAATATTGTATTACAGATGAAATTGATAACCCTTGTTTCTCCGCATTTAATTTTTGTCCCAGACGCACTCCCAGGTAACCCTTATCATAAATGTCTTTTTCGATAAGTATCTATTGAGCCCCTGCTGTGTGTCAGGCAGAGTTCTAGATGCTTGAAATACATCAGTTTTAAAAATAAGAAACACTTCTAATCAAGAATATTTTACATTTTAGAGGAAGAGTTTGATGTGTATCCAATTTTAATTTTTGTGCCTATAAATATGTGTGCATGCGAATAACGTTATTTCTATGTGTTTTTCTTCTATGTTTTTTTTTTGTTATGTTCAGTTAACCAGCATATAGTACATCATTAGTTTTTGATGTAGTGCTCAACAGTTCATTAGTTGTGTATTTCTGTGTGTATTTATTTATTTATTATTTCATTTATTTATTTTTTAAAGATTTTATTTATTCATTTGAGACAGAGAGATACAGAGAGAGAGAGAGAGAGCATGAGCAGGGGGAGAGGCAGAGGGAGAGGGAGAAACAGACTCCCCGCTGAGCCGGGAGCTCAATGCAGGATTCGATGTGGGGCTCCATCCCAGGACCTGCAGATCATGACCTGAGCCAAAGGCAGATGCTTAACTGTCTGAGCCACCCAGGCGCCCCTTCTTGTGTGTGTTTTTTTTTAAATTTTATTATGTTATGTTAATCACCATACATTACATCATTAGTTTTTGATGTAGTGTTCCATGATTCATTGTTTGCGTGTAACACCCAGTGCTCCATTCAGTACGTGCCCTCCTTAAAACCCATCACCAGGCTAGCCCATCCCCCCACCCCCCTCCCCTCTAGAACCCTCAGTTTGTTTCTCAGAGTCCATAGTCTCTCATGGTTCGTCTCCCTCTCCGATTCCCCCCCTTCATTTTTCCCTTCCTACTATCTTCTTTTTTTTTTTTTTAACATATAATGTATTATTTGTTTCAGAGGTACAGGTCTGTGATTCAACAATCTTACATACCTTCTGTGTGTTTTTAAATGCATGCAATTTGTATCCCACTCTGTGTATTAATATGAAGCCGCATCTTGCTTTCTCCACTCAGCATTATGTTTTTGAGACCTACTAATGTCAGAGAGAGATCAAGTTTATTTTTAACTGCTTTAAAGTATTGATATATTTTATCTATTCATCCCTCTATTGAAATTCAGAATATATCAGGCGTCACCATTGGAATAATGCTGCTGTGTCTTCCTTTTAAGAGTCTCCCATGCACATATGTAAGCCCCTTAAAGGTATTTTACCTCGATATGGGTTTGCTGGGTCTTCAGGTAAACTCATTTTCACTTTTCTAGATGGTGCTGAATTGTTTATTCTAGTGGTCATACTATTTGATACTTCCATCAGCAGTGATTTTCATCTATCAATAGTCCATAGTCATTTAAACTCTTTTTTGACATACATCAGAATTGCATGTTTTGTTTTTGTTTTCAGGGAGGAGAGTATTTGTGTAAAGAGCACTTTGAGAAACGTAAATCTGCAGTTATTGCTGATTTAGTAAGGAATGACCTAAGAGCAACATCCTAGGAAGTGTCTAGGGAAGTAGTTTTTATATTATGGGACAGAAATCTTAACTCCCAGTCTTAATAAGTAGGAAAAACTGGGCTCAGTCCTTCCCTATGTAGGATAGTTGGCTGAGATAAAATAAAGCCAAACCTTTGGAGAAGTAAAAGCATGGGTGATACAAAAATACTAGAAATAAAACAATGCCAATGAGGGTGCAAGTTTAATTATGTGAGAAACCTAAAATTGCAAGAAGATTGTCTAAAAATTAGATTCCAGAGAGTATTTTCCAAGCTGTGTTATAAAACTGATTTCTATAATTAAAACCATTTACCGTGAAAAAAAAAAAAGATTTCTTCTAAATACTGGCAAACAGCTTATGCTGAGAAACAGTTTAAAAACAGACTTCAAAAAACAATTTTTTAAAAATAAGAACGCACTTTCCCTAATCAAGTAAGCACAATTCATATTTAAGTTGAAATTATTTGTAATTCAGAGGAAAGTATCTATACAATTGCTGATTACTAAGAGTATCTGATAGCAAAATTGGTTGAATGCTCAATTATATAAATTATGGTCTTCTATAGTCTTTTTAAATGATCTAATAAATCCTTGAATCAACTAATGATTTTTGGAATTCTGGTAGAGACAAAAGTTTGACAGAGGACGTTTTTGAGTCTCAATGCCTTTTGTCTTTCCCATTCCCTAATTTTATTGAGGAATAATTGACAAATATAATTTTGTATATTTAAAGTGTACAAAGTGATGATTTGATATACATATACATTATGCAATGATTACAAGGCCTTTCCTTTTTGATCTCAAAAATCCATGGCCCTGGGGCGCCTGGGTGGCTCAGTTGGTTAAGCGACTGCCTTCGGCTCAGGTCATGATCCTGGAGTCCCTGGATCGAGTCCCGCATCGGGCTCCCTGCTCGTCAGGGAGTCTGCTTCTCCCTCTGACCCTCCCCCCTCTCATGTGCTTGCTCTCTCTCATTCTCTCTCTCTCAAACAAATAAATAAAATCTTTAAAAAAAAAAAAAAAAAAAAAATCCATGGCCCTGGAACACTCACGGGCTAAGAATTTTTTCCATAAGCATTGTTTTAAGAGAAGTACGTGATGTCAGGCAACGTCTCCTACCCTCACGATGATAGAAATTCCATAGGGAGAAACTAGGGCAAATTTTGAGCAAGAGGGAGCTTAGATGCTAGTGAATACCTAGGAAGAACTCATTGTTTTCTTAGGTACAAGAAAATGAACCATCCACCTGAATTTGTGCCATGGGAGTCTTGAGTATACAATGAATTTATGGTTATTAGAGAACAGTACCCAGTGCCCTGAGGGCTGATACTTCTCAGTCATCACTCTTAGCCTCCCCACACTAAGGCAGCCTGCTGTGAGCACATTCCTGAACTAGTCTTGGGGGAAGAAGATTAGAGTCAATTACCCAGATACCGCAGGGAGCACATGCAGACTAACCTAAGTCAAAGGGCTAACCCTTCATGTATCTGATCAAAGAAGGATGGAGATTGCTCAATGTGTTTCTTTTGGACCCGGGTTTTGGAGAGCATCTGAATATTGTCCATGCTACAGAGAGCGATATAGCAGCAGTTGAGAAAGATTTTGTAGACTGAGTAGCATTGCATTTCTTTTAGAATAACGAAGCAGCAAGAATGCATGCAATTGGTGATTGGAGAGTGGATGAGAAATGAGATGTCCTCCAGATTCCAAAATCTGGAGACTATTCAGGTTCAAGGGCAGGTAGAGGAGCTTGCATGAGTTAGACTCAATTGTGTGAACCTTCACCAAACTCGTACACCCCCACAGGAGCTGCAAGGGAAATAAAAGTTGATTGAGAAAAAGTGTAAATTGACTGAGAAAACTCTGAATTTTTTTTTTACTCTGAATTGACTAAAATTAAGTTGCTATCATCGGGTAGAAAGGAGGTTCAATAGAAAGTAAGCACAACTGTAGAAAATTAAATTGACATGATTTGCACATTTGAGTTCATAACCTGAGAAATCTGTATTCATCTCAGAATTTTAACTCTGAGACCTTAATATTCTTGATAACATATATTTATATGACAGGACTAAGAAAGATAAAAGAGTTGAAAGCCCTGATTAGCTTTAGAAATGGTACTGAACTGAGTCTACTTAAAATTTTAATTTCCTAATTCCTACAGGTTAAAGGATTACATGAGTTAATACATTATTATGTGTTTCTGAAGTCTAATAGCAGAAGACTTTGTAAAAATTCCAACTCGGTTCCAGTGGGTCACATCTTGGAAATGTGAATTTTTTAACAATTCTTGAGAGATGAAAAAAGCCTGATTTGCAAATAGAAAAATGCCTTAGTTTAACAGAAATCTCAAAATACGCAACAACTTGTTTTATAATGAATTTAAAATGGCTATGAGCTCCCTTTTATGCTCATTTATTATTCATTTTCACAATTATAAAACAAGAACAGGAGCATATTTTCTGTTAGTTGTATTGTTTTATCAATGTAAGTATAACAAATTGCAGTACTTATCTCTTTTTCTGAAACTATGGGTTCTCGATTTTACATAGCTGATAACAGATCCATTTGGGAGCTTGGCTTATTATGATCATAATTTGAAAAATTCCATGGAGACTGTCAAAACTTGAAATGCAAAACAATATTTACAGATACCATCAGGAAAAACTCTGCCTTTTTTCCCCCCCCGGTAGTTCTTGTGGTTCAGTTTCTGAGGCAAATACTGTTAGTTGCTTCTGCATTTTCATTATTCCCTTCTTTTGTCCTAAGGAACCCCAAGCTTGCATCTCCCATAAATCCACCAAACACAACACTAAGAAGTGATGTTTTAAGAAAATCTCCCCAAGACTTGAGGATTCCATAACAGGGTCATGCAACAGAATATGAAAATTCAGAGTTCTATGAGAAAAATCAGCACTCCTAGAGTTCATCTACCCTGGCCCTTCTAATTTTAAGCGTTACCGCAGACCAGCTTCTCAGCCTCAGGCCTGCAGACGTGTGACTGTGGCCTATTTAATTCCTTGAGACCTGGCCTCTTTGAACACATCCTCCACTCCTGGACTCCACAGTCCCTTGGCCCCTGGTTCCAGATCTTTTTCCATCACATAGTTGTCATTCATTTTCTTCAAGGGAAACATCTTGCTCCTTTTACAGGATCTGACCAGTCCTCCAGTCTCACACAAAGCACATCCTTACTGTTAAGGAATCGGCATAAAATGTTGTTCCATGAAATGGAAACCAAAATGTTTCTACCTAAATAGATGTGGTATCTTTGCGGTATTTTTAGATATCAGCAGTATTTTCTCCCTAAATAAAAATACATATTTAAAGTATATTCAATTTACGTCATTTTTTTTTAATGTAACCTAAGTTTTGAAATTACGTTATTAGGAAGTTCTGTGCTTGTCAATGTCGGCCAGTAGTTGATAACACTGAGAAAAGAAATTTGAAAAATAAAACTTAGATAGCCTCACTTCAAAAAGGTCTAAGATACCGGGTTCTATAACTTTAAGGAACATTTTTATTAAAACCTTTAGTTTGCAATCTCTCTAGACAAAGAAAATTAACAGTTGAGCTCTTTTATATTTATGTAAATATCATTTTGATATCATAGACTCTTTTTTCAGTGGCTCTAACTAAGCAGCCTTCTGATACGTGATTTGATTTGTGACTTGGTCTTTGAGTGCTTTGTGCAATGATGGGCATCGGTTATCCTTCCACAGAGACCTTCCATTAAAAGTGGTAAACGAGATTTTGGGTTTATAAATCAGATTCTCAAGAGTTCAGCTACTGAGAATCCATTTTCCAGAGTCTGATCAGCTCTTGGTCAAGTTATTCGACCTCTTTGAGTTTCAGCACCCCGTCTGTAAAATGTCAATTTAAAATACCATCTCTTTTATTTATATCTTGCCTCATTTGAGAAAGAATTGAACAACACTTCTAGAAGAGCGCATATTAAAATAATAAAAAATATAAACACTAAAAGAAAATATATATTAGGAAATTCAAGAGCACACATAGAAATCAGTTCTTAGGAAAGGAATAATACAATAGACTCCCCCTTACTGACAGGGGATACATTCTAAGACCCCCAGTGGATGCCTGAAAGCGTGGGTACAGAACCCTATATATATTGTTTTTCCTATACATACATACCTATGATAAAGTTTAACTTATAAATCAGACACAGTAAAGGTTAACAACAATGACAAATAATAAAATAGAGCAATTACAACAGTATGCTATAATAAAAGTTATGTGACTGTGGCCTTTCAAAATATCTTATTGTACTGCACTCACCCTTCTTCTTGTGATGATGGGAGATGATAAAATTCCTCAGTGAGGAGATGAAGTGGGGTGAATGATGTAGGCATTGCAATTCAGTGTTAGGCCACTATTGACCCTCTGATGGTTTGTTAGGATGGTTTGCTTCTGGATCGTGATTGACCACAGGTAACTGAGACTGCAGAAATTTTAACTATGGATAAGGGGGGGACCACTATAGAGTCAGTCTCTAGGTGTAAAAGGATAAAACTGACTATTGTATCTGTTTAAAGAGGCTAATAACAGTACCTGTTTTGTAGGGTGGATGAGGAAATTGAGTGACATGATCTATGTCGTATCCCTTGCACATGACAGGGTTCATCAAATGTAAATTGCCTTCCTCCTGGGAAATTGAGAAGTGGGTTTGTCACAGAGCCTTGGGCCTGTGGTGATGTTAAGACATGGCCCTCGGTGGGGGTGGGGGTGGGGAAGGGGACTTCTGCTACCACTATAAAGATAAAAGGGAGATAAATTTATAAGAGCAAAGTATATAATGTTTGTGTAAACATTTGTTCCATGCATTAATCTGAGAAAGAAAGGAATACAGAACTGAGCAGAACAGACCGTCATTGGGCTGTGTGACCCTAAAAGGGAAGAATAGGCCCAATGAGAAGAAGTTATAAGAGATTTATAAGAGATAAGGAAAACTTCTCTAGCATTTGAAGTTCGCCAAATGTGACATATGGTGCTTTAGGTAACAGGGACTATCTCATCCCAGGAAGGTGTTTACATGTAATTCCCATTGGCTAGAATGCTGTTGAAAGAATTTGAGGAGTGGATGGCTGGATGAACTACTTAAAATATCTTACTATCATGGTTCTGTGATTTTTCTGAAGAGGCTCATTGAATAAAGTGAATTTTAAACAAGTTTTAATGTCAGAAATGAACATAGATCAGTAAAAAACGGGACTAGGCATTATTGCTGAACTCTGTGCTAGTCCTAATATTTATCCTAGCCTGTCATTCTTCGCCTGTTGGAAACTCCCTATCCATCCCATTACTTTAATGTGCAATTTCCCCATTATCTCTGACTCCTTACAATTACCATTCTCTCCTCAAATGAATCCGGCTGACAAATTCAGATGTTGTTTCTTTATAACATGTCAGAATTGATTTGTAGGATGCTTTTCTGGCTTCTAAGTCTCTTTCAGTAATTTTCTCTTTGACACATGCAAAATACAGCTATCCCAATCGAAATTTCACACAGTTTTCCAAAGTAGAGTCTTTACTTTTACCTTTTTTTCTTTCTCAGTTGCTTTCAAGAGTTTCTTTTCCAAATTGTCATAAAAAAAACAAAACAAAACCAAAAAACAGTTTGCCAAGACATTTTTCCTAGTCTGGGTTCTATTTTCTGTTTTGTTCTCTAAACTTCTTGGGTCATCATCTTGCTCCTTTCCTCACTTCATGACATTGAATTCTTTCAATTTAGAAATAAGTAGATTTAATACCTACAAAGCCACCCACTGACTTTTCTTTCAGGTTCCTGCTGAAATCTTATTCTTACGACTCTCTTATTTTCTTGAAATTCCCTAAGAAAGAAAGGTCAGTTAAAATAAATACTAGTAGCAAATAGAATAATGAATGAGCTCTCGGGTGAGAGATGCGATGACCATCCTGCTGAAACTGGCTTGGTAGCACCTGATATGGTTAGTGCTCAAGAGAAGATAGCATCTCATTAACTGCCTGGACCACCATTTTCTCTTCACTTGGCAGACTTTAAAATTGAGTTGATATTTTATTGTCGATGTCTTTTTTATTTATTTATTTTTAAAAAAGATTTTTACTTATTTATTTGTCAGAGAGAGAGAGAGAGAGCGCGCACAAGCACGGGAAGCTGCAGGCAGAGGGAGAAGCATGCTCCCTGCTGAGCTAGGAGCTTGATGTGGAATTCAATCCCAGGACCTGAGCTGAAGGCAGACGGGTAACTGACTGAGCCACCCAGGCATCCCTATTGTTGATATCTTAGTGTTTGGAAATTATAGAGTTCATGATTTGGATTTTTAATACCGTAAACCTATAGAATATTTTATGTTTTAAACATTTTTCATTTTTTTCTGTTTTTAATGCTTTATAATTTCATGGTATGTTCACCATGAACCAAAGGAGTGGGTGAAGCCAGTGTTATTATTCCCATTTACCAGATTAGATCACTGATGTTTAAAGAAATGAAGGGGTTTTAATGAAGACTGCAAGACTACATGCTGCATCCAGAACTCAAATTCAAGTCTCCTGTCCTCTAGCCTAGGGCTCCTTAACATTTCAATATCATTTCATCCCAGTTCAGGCAGACCATTTTCTCTGTAATCTTTTAAAATATGTTCTTAGAAATTATTTCTCTCACCAACAGCTCTGATTAAAAACCCATCATTAACTGCCATTTGTGGAAATCTTAAATGAAAAAAACCTGACCATCTCTAAATCTGGAGACACTTAATTTGATTACAAGCACATTTTTAAGTCACCTGCGTCTAGTTGTTTAACTGACTGCCTGCAGCCGACAATCGGTTGATAGAATCTTGGGAGGAGTTCCTTAGGTGCAGTATTTCACACACACACTCATGTGCTGAAGTCATTGAGGGAAATGTACATTTTAGCTGACTAGGTATTTGGGAGTGGAAAGAGTTGCTCCAATCATAATTCTTTTTTCTATTTTAATTTCCACGTGCTGAGGAAGCTTGTCTATTTATCACCTATCTCAGACAAACAACCTTACTGCTTAAAGGATGTTTAACTTCTCAGAACCTGATGACTAATAAATCACTGTAAAGTTATTCCAACATGGAAAAGAAACATTCTTTATAATTTTGCAATACTTTTAACTTAACACCAAGGTTCTCCCTTAATGAAATAGCAATTTTTTATAGGAATAAGAGAAGTTGGTAAGCTTGAGTGAAAATCAGAGTTGAAAGTTGGCATAGTTTCATGCTGACTATTTGAAATAAAAACTGCAAACACATCTTCGCTTTCTTTGTGTGAAATAAATACATAGCTTTTTTTTTTTAAAGAAAACTGAATATTATGGTCCCTGTGGAAGAAATAACAGCTTTGCCCTAATATTGTAAGTAAGGAGTTTCTGAAAAATAACAGAATAAAATGTATTAAGAAAAAACACAAAAAGCTTTTACTCCAGGCTATTATAATGAAGAAAAAGTGTTCCAAATGTGAACTAATGAAGTACAAAGTAATGAATATTTAATTTGTATAATTTACCAAAGTGCTTTTAGAAATCAGAGCTACATTCTTCATAAACATAATGTTCATTAGGCCTTAACTGTAGCTCGCATGCAATTACCATATCGCTCCTGTAAAACTTCAGCATCATATGGCATTGAGTAAAACCTCTCCGAGACTGTCTTGAGCGCAAAGAGAGAAAAACAGCAGGGAAACTGTAGTGGCTGTGAAATTTGAATAGCTTACCTTTGACACGGAAAATTTACAAGATTTTGCATACCTGAAGGGTGGGCAGCCAGCACTTTCTACCTGGGCTCCCTACCCTTCTGGCAAAAGCATTTTCAAGGGTTTACCAAAACACAAAAATAGTTTGATGGCTCAGTAGGACTCATTATCACATTCCTAAAAGTAAGAGGAGTGCTACTTAAAATCTGACTGATAACATATCCGTTCAAGCCAAGCAGTTTTCAGTAGAAACAAACCCACAATGTGATATGAATTTTAATATGACTGCTAATGTAGCTCACATAGACTTTAGAGCCCGCAAACCTGCTCTCCTTGTCTATTATTATAATGGGAGATGACTTGTTTTTCTCTTGAAGCCCATCTCTCCTTCCTCTCTATTATTTTATCAATTTCACAATAAAATTGCCCCTGCCATTAAGGGGTGAGGTAAAAATTTTAATTAAAAAAATTTTTTTTGAAATATCTAAAGAAAATCAGTACAATGAATGATATTCTAATATTTTTTTAAAGTCTGAAAATCACATGTAATAAAGTAAATTTGACAAAAGAGGTTTCATAACTTTGAAACTCTCTTTTCCCACTCCCTTTGCTTTGTAATGTTTCTCTTCAATTATTCTGCCTCTACATAATTCAACATGCAAGAAATCATTAAAAATCATTCCATAGTCAGTCTGGTCTATTATTACTAATTTCAGCACAGGCTTTCCAAGGAGAGTCACAGAGCACTTTTAAATGTAACAGAGATATCCTCTTCCTTGGAAAATGGTCTACTTACGTGATTTAAAATAAAAGAATAATAACACTACCTTAGAGATGCAGAGAGTTTGGGGATAAAATGGAGGAACTGAGTACTGAATTAATATGGAAATCATTAGTGCATAGGCCTGCCAAGGATTTCCATTAAAGTGTTTAGAGAAAAATGATTTTGACAAATTATGTATTTTATGAGCAAAAATATGCAACCTGCTGCATTTGGCACTTTGTCCTCCCATTCCTGAAAGAAAGGTAAATTGCCTTTGCTGTGAGTCACTGTAATTGGATTCCAATTCCTCCAACAGCACTGTCGATTAGCTGAGATGCCCACCTGGAAACACGCACTGACAGTTGGCAGGTATGGCCTTCAGGGAGCTCATGCCTATTGGATTTAGATCCTGTCCGAGTGAAGGGAAAATCTCTCAGGAGAGTATTTTGGCAACTTGAGGTTATCATTTAAGAAATCTATTGGCAAGGAGCTTTCATTTAGCTTGTCATTTAGAGAAGCAGGGAAATTCAAGTTCACTTTAGAGTAGGAATAAGCTCATCATTGAGATGGCCAAAGTGAATGCATTCTGGGATGAAGTCCTGCGTCTTGCATTCAGCTCTGTGCAGTAGAAGGATTATGGAATTTTTGTGCCAGATATAGAAACAAACAAACAAACCTTTACCTATCTCGACTAGAATAAATGAACTGGAGAGTAAAGACAAACATTTAGATGATTTTATGGACCCACAACATTTTATGGAATTAGAAGGAAACAAAGAATTTAAAGGTGCTGAGTTTAAAGGCTAAGCAAAAAATCTAGTTGAGTACACCCAGTGGTCAAATGACAACATAGGAGGGAGATACAGAAGTGAGACTTGTGTGTTGTTATCTTGTAGGAATGAATGAGATTGCCAGAGAGAGAGGAAAACCCTGAGGAAAGAGAAAAGTAAGAGAGAAGGAGGGGTGATAGACATGGTGGTTGAATTGAGGAGACAATTCATATTGTATGGTCTTTATTTTCTCAAGGAAGAGGAAGACTCCCATTTGCTGAGAGTGAAGAAGATGCACATGGATTTGGGAACTTATTAGAGTAGGAAGCCCAGGAAAGTAGTATAACAAAAATCGCATGAAGTTAGAGTCAACTAGACCTAAATGATTGCCCAGCAGTCTTTTTTTTTTTTTTAAAGATTTTATTTATTTATTTGACAGAGAGATAGAGAGCACAAGTAAGCAGAGAGGCAGGCAGATGGAGAGGGAGAAGCAGACTCTCCACTGAGCAGGGAGTCCGATGTGGGACTCGATCCCAGGACCCGGGGATCATGACCTGAGCCGAAGGCAGCCGCTTAACCGACTGAGCCACACAGGTGCCCCAATTGCCCAGCAGTCTTGATAGGCCAGCAGATGTTGGATAACATGGCTTAGTTATAATGGCACCTGGTATGATTGTGTGACTTTTCCTACAATGCTCAGCAGTCAATAGTAAGAGTGGAGTGATCTGATGATTGACATTACCGAAGGCTGGAAATGGCCATGATGGATATTTTCAGGTTTGTTTTTTTTTTTAAGATTTTATTTATTTATTTGACAGAGAGAGAGTGAGAGAGAGCGCAAGCAGTGGGGAGCAGGAGAGGGAGAAGCAGGCTCCCCGCTGAGCAGGGAGTCTGTTTCTCCCTCAGCCCCTCATCCCACTTATGCTCTGTCTCTCAAATAAGTAAATAAATAAATAAATAAAATCTTTAAAGAGCAAACAAACAAAAACACCAAATAGCAGGGGCGCCTGGCTGGCTCAGTAGGTGAAGCATGCAATTCTTGATCTTAGGGTTGTGGGTTCGAGCCCCATGTTAGGTGTAGAGGTTACTTAAAAAAAAAAAAAGAACCCACACCAAATAGCAAGAAATGACATATATGTAGGATGCGCAGGGAAAAAATATGCCCTTAGGGAAAATCCAACTGTCCTCATAAGCAGTTCTGACATTCAGGTATCTCATTTCCTTGACTGTACTTGTTTATTTTATGATCTTACACAGTAGAATTACTCTTAACTGATGTTATCTGGGACAGCCATTGGGTGGGTTAGTTGAAAAAAATTTTGTTAAAGTGAAGAATCATAAAAAGATTCAAGTATGTAAATAGTTTTTATTGTATCTTAAAACATGTTCATTTATTCTTCAAAAGTTTAATGTAGAATACAGATCTTTTTAAAGGGAGATATAAATTTAATCATCCTAAAAAATCCTTTATTCTCCCTTTCACATAAGCCACACACATGACACATAATCTGTAATTTCCATATCCTGGATTTGAGTTCAGAATTCTTTCAGAATTTTCCAGTTTTTAAATAAATGCCATAATGATGCTATGATGGTTAATTTTGTGTGTCAGTTTGACTGGACCATGGAGTATCCAGACATTTGTCCAAATGTTATTCTTGATGTGTCTGTGAGGCTCTTTCTAAGGAGATTAATGTTTGAATTGGTACACTAAGTAAAACAGATTGCCCTTTCTAGTGTGGGTGGGACTCATCCAATCGATAGAAGGCCTAAAAAGAATTAAAAAATCTGAGTAAGAGGGAACTCTATCTGCCTGACTGTTTGAGCTGAAACATTTGGCTTTTGGACCCTAACTGAAACATTGACTCTTCCTGTTTCTTGAGCCTGCTACCTTTCACACTGAAATTTATACCTTTGGCTGTCCTGATTTCTCAGGCCTTTGGATTTGGACTAGGGTTAAACGTCTCTTCTCTTGGGTCTCCAGCTTGCCAGTTGGAGATCATGGGACTTCTCTTCTTCCATAATTATGTGAGCCAATTCCTTATAATAACTTTCTCTTTCTCTGTGTATATATGTATGTGTGTGTGTTTGTGTATATATAAAATTGATTCTGTTTCTCTACTGAACCCTAATACAGATGCCTAATTTGTCAGCAATTATTCTTTATTAATTTGTCTCTCCAAAGCATTCAACTACTCATAAAAGTAATCTATCTTCCCATACTCTCATTTCACTAGTGTTCATACATGTTCTTTAATTAAATGATGAAACTTCAATAGCAACTATACCATCATAATTGATTTGAGAATAAACTCAAGCTGTGGAAACATAAGTGGGTGGAAGATCCAACGGAAGGAGACACTTCTGGCTAAAAGTGAAGGGAGGGGGTTTAGTAATTGTGAACCTAATTGTGAACAAGCACACCCACCGCCTCATGTGTGAGCCTTTGATCTTATGTCCTGTGATGCCTATGTACACACACATACTCCATAATAGCTGCACACTTCACCAGGTATGAACCAGAAGTGCTGAAGACAAGAAACCGATACACATTGCTGGTGAGAATCCCTATCCAGAGATCCTCTTTCTTCCTGTAAGTTTGGGTTGGAAATCAAGGTAAGATATTAAACTATGCTCCTGAAGATACTAGATCAAAAGTCTATGGAGTGGTGTATTAGGTCCTCCACCTCACCTTTAGAAAACCTGTCTTATTTGTGTAAATGAAGACTGGAGGGCCAGGCCTTTGGGATTTTAATAAAGTCACTCTCTGGCACTGTAATCTACTGCTAAATATTGATAATCTTCCAGACCAGTTCAGTAGTATCCCAATCTCTTATTCCTCTTCAGGGTTTCATTTATTCCTTATTCAGGCTAGCTTACAAGGACCCAATAGTCTCTCTTTCTCTTCCCACACCCTCTCTGTCTCTCCTTTCTTAGAGTCTTCAGAAGATATATTTCTTAAGACTGTAGCTTTTTTTTTTTTTGAGAGAGATAGAGAGAGCATGAGCAGGGGTGGAGGGGCTGAGGGAGAGGGAAAGAAAAAGAATCTTAAGCAGGCTCCACGCTGAGTGCAGAGCCTGATGTGGGGTTCAATCTCACAACCCTGGGATCGTGACCTGAGCCACAATCAAGAGTCGGTCTCTTAACTCACTGAACCACCCAGGCACCCCGAGTCTGTAGCTTTTAAATCTTCTCTTACTGGACACTTTCTCTCCTGGCAAGGGTTTTGTATGCCTGTATAGAATGGAGTGTCACCATTCCTGCTGCTACTACCGTCAAGACAACTTGGCCCACAGGTTGTCTTAGTCTGTAACCCACATTACACTGTAGTTTTGATGAAAGGAGGGAGAGCATTTGGGGCTGCTACTGAAATTAACCTAGAAAGAAATGTTCATAGGGTCCAAGCTGGATATTGGAGGTGTATAATGAACTTAGAGAAAAGGGAAGGGCCAGGGTTTCGTTAATGAAAGGAAAAGGTGATGAAGAGAAGTTACGGTCAGAAAAGGATATTTCCCTTTGAGATAGGAGAATAAGTAATTTTCAGTGATGATGAGGCCTGTAGAAAGGATGCAGAAACAATACTTGGAAAAATATTTGGAACATATTTGGAAATCACAAGACCAAGGATTTATGAGGCCAGTGTGTTTAATATTTCTACATAATGAATTTATTGTTGATTAAAAATTTCATTTACTTTATATGCTAATACTTTCAGTAGCAGAAAATATTTTCATCAAAATGTATCTGAAGGTTTTAAATTTCTGGATAATTACCTCAGATCTCTACTTTATGATGAGTCCATGTAGAAGACAAAACAAAACAAACAAACAAAAAAAGACAAAAAAACCCAGAAGTGTTAATTCACTGTGAATTGCTAATCTAGGAAGAATATAAAACATGGTGCCTGAATTCACCTAATTGACCAGACAGCTCAAGGTTAAACTACTTAGAAAGACATTCAAGGGAGGACTTTTTTTTTTTAAATTTTTTTTTTAAAGATTTTATTTATTTATTTGAGAGAGAGAATGAGATAGAGAGAGAGAGAGAGCATGAGACGGGGGAGGGTCAGAGGGAGAAGCAGACTCCCTGACGAGCAGGGAGCCCGATGCAGGACTCGATCCCGGGACTCCAGGATCATGACCTGAGCTGAAGGCAGTCGCTTAACCAACTGAGCCACCCAGGCGCCCCCAAGGGAGGACTTTTAAGAGGGAGGAGGAGGAATTATTTTCCAAGTAGTAATCTTTTAGTTATTCCTACACATCTCCTGTTTGTGAGTCATAAACAAGTGCGATCTATAATGTAAATGTCCTAAATGTGGAGTTTGAACCACCTATTGAGGATATCAAGTCCCGAATATCTATTTCCCATTTGTAGAAAATATATTAGTAATTAGTTAATTATGGCTTAGAAATTGTTTTAGATAAGAATGAAGCCATTATTAAAGATTAGTAAATAAAACATCTGCATAATTGCCTTTGGGACCAAGTTTTTTTTGCCAGGGGCATCAGTACGAGGAAGGTGGCAGGAAATGTGGGAGGTCAATAGAATCTCCAACCTGGGAATCAGGAGAGCACCGGAGGACCAACCAACCAGTGATTTTAGTTGGTCAAATAGGCTGATTTTGTTTCTGGGACATCAGCACTTTCACCAAGCTAAAAAATGTCTTTCCCAGTCTATTTCACAGGCCTAATAAAATGGTCTTTTTGAGAGATACTAAGTCACCAATACCCATATATGACATTACTTCCTGAATAAACCTGGTTCTGGTAGCTATAGAAAAGTGTAAAATTGCACTCTGATCATAATAAAAATCATTAACTAAACCTGCTGTCCACTTAATTAGCTCTCATCTTGACACCGCAACTCCTGGTAGAGTAGACAGTTAGACATGATGAGTTGGAGTCAAAGGTGGTGATAAATAGGTGACATAGGAGAAGCCTTAGGGCACAATATCCTGACTTTGTGGCTTTTAACATCCTGGCTTTAGGCTTCCAAGACCCCTGGGCTGGCAGACCAAGAGCCACAGGTGCAGATCTTGCACTCTCCTCTTCAATCTCTGGCCCAGGGTAACCTAGAGCTTCATTATGATAGATATACCTTGTGGTTTTGACCCTCCCGGCCCCAAACCTCCCTTAAGGGAGGAGTCCCTTAGATGATTGGAAACAATCTCAGTCAGAGACCACCCAAGCTATGACCCATAACCTATGCAAACATAAAAAGAAAAGATATCCTTAACCCTGGTTCAGTTGCCACTTCTGGTCCTGCCTGCTCTCCTACCTTGAGAGTGTACTGTTCTTTTTTTTATGTTATGTTAATCACCGTACATTACATCATTAGTTTTTGATGTAATGTTCCATGCTTCATTGTTTGCATATAACACCCAGTGCTCCATTCAGTACGTGCCCTCCTTAATACCCATCACCAGGCTAACCCATCCTCCCACCCCCCTCCCCTCTAGAACCCTCAGTTTGTTTCTCAGAGTCCATAGTCTCTCATGGTTCGTCTCTCCTTCCGATTTCCCCCCCTTCATTTTTCCCTTCCTACTATCTTCTTTTTTTTTTTAACATATAATGTATTATTTGTTTCAGAGGTACAGGTCTGTGATTCATCAGTGTTACACAATTCACAGCGCTCACCATAGCACATACCCTCCCCAATGTCTATCACCCAACCACCCCATTCCCTCCCACCCCCCACCACTCCAGCAACCCTCAGTTTGTTTCCTGACATTAGGAATTCCTCATATCAGTGAGATCATATGATACATGTCTTTCTCTGATTGACTTATTTCACTCAGCATAATACCCTCCAGTTGCATCCACGTCATTGCAAATGGCAAGATTTCATTCCTTTTGATGGCTGCATAATATTCCATTGTGTATATACACCACATCTTCTTTATCCATTCATCTGTCGATGGACATCTTGGCTCTTTCCATAGTTTGGCTATTGTGGACACTGCTGCTATAAACATCGGGGTGCACGTACCCCTTTGGACCCCTACATTTGTATCTTTGGGGTAAATACCCAGTAGTACAATTGCTGGGTCATAGGGTAGCTCTATTTTCTTTTTTTTTTAAAGATTTTATTTATTTATTTGACAGAGAGAGAGATAGCAAGAGCAGGAACACAAGCAGGGGGAGTGGGAGAGGGAGAAGCAGGCTTCCCGCCGAGCAGGGAGCCCGATGTGGGACTCGATCCCAGGACCCTGGGATCATGACCTGAGCCGAAGGCAGACGCTTAACGACTGAGCCACCCAGGCGCCCTGGTTGCTCTATTTTCAACTTTTTGAGGAACCTCCATACTGTTTTCCAGGGTGGCTGCACCAGCTTGTATTCTCACCAACAGTGTAGGAGGGTTCCCCTTTCTCCACATCCCCACCAACATCTGTTGGTTCCTGACTTGTTAATTTTAGCCATTCTGACTGGTGTGAGGTGGTATCTCATTGAGGTTTTGATTTGGATTTCCCTGATGCTAAGTGATGTTGAGCACGTTTTCATGTGTCTGTTGGCCATTTGGATGTCTTCTTTGCAGAAATGTCTGTTCATGTCTTCTGCCTATTTCTTCATTGGATCATTTGTTCTTTAGGTGTTGAGTTTGATAAGTTCTTTATAGATTTTGGATACTAGCCCTTTATCTGATGTGTCATTTGCAAATATCTTCTCCCATTCTGTCGGTTGTCTTTTGGTTTTGTTGACTGTTTCTTTTGCTGTGCAAAAGCTTTTTATCTTGATGAAGTCCCAATAGTTCATTTTTGCCCTTGCCTCCCTTGCCTTTGGCGATGTTTCTAGGAAGAAGTTTCTGTGGCTGAGGTCGAAGAGGTTGCTGCCTGTGTTCTCCTTTAGGATTTTGATGGACTCCTGTCTCCCATTTAGGTCTTTCAACCATTTGGAGTCTATTTGTGTGTGTGGTGTAAGGAAATGGTCCAGTTTCATTCCTCTGCATGTGGCTGTCCAATTTTCCCAACACCATTTGTTGAAGAGACTGTCTTTTTTCCATTGGACATTCTTTCCTGCTTTGTCAAAGATCAGTTGACCAAAGAGTTGAGGGTCCATTTCTGGGCTCTCTATTCTGTTCCATTGATCTATGCGTCTGTTTTTGTGCCAGTACCACACTGTCTTGATGATGACAGCTTTGTAATAGAGCTTGAAGTCTGGAATTGTGATGCCTCCAGCTTTGCTTTTCTTTTTCAACATTCCTCTGGCTATTCGGGGTCTTTTCTGGTTCCATACAAATTTTAGGATTATTTGTCTCATTTCTTTGAAAAAAGTTGATGGTATTTTGATAGGGATTGCATTGAATGTGTAGATTGCTCTAGGTAGCATTGACATCTTCACAGTATTTTTTCTTCAATCCATGAGCATGGAACGTTTTTCCATTTCTTAGTGTCTTCCTCCATTTCTTTCATGAGTATTTTATAGTTTTCTGAGTACAGATTCTTTGCCTCTTTGGTTAGATTTATTCCTAGGTATCTTATAGTTTAGGGTGCAGTTGTAAATGGGATCAACTCCTTAATTTCTCTTTCTTCTGTTTTGTTGTTGGTGTATAGGAATGCCACTGAGTTCTGCACATTGATTTTATATCCTGCCACTTTACTGAATTCCTGTATAAGTTCTAGCAGTTTTGGGGTGGAGTCTTTTGGGTTTTCCACATAAAGTATCATATCATCTGCAAAGAGTGAGAGTTTAACTTCTTCTTTGCCAATTTGGATGTCTTTTATTTTGTTGTTGTTGTTGTCTGATTGCTGTGGCTAGGACTTCTAATACTGTGGTGAATAGCAGTGGTGATAGTGGACATCCCTGCTGTGTTCCTGACCTTAGGGGGAAAGCTCTCAGTCTTCCCCAATGAGAATGATTTTCGTTGTGGTTTTTTCATAGATGGCTTTTATGATATTGAGGTATGTGCCCTCTATCCCTATACTCTGAAGAGTTTTAATCAAGAAAGGATGCTGTACTTTGTCAAATGCTTTTTCTGCATCTATTGAGAGGATCATATGGTTCTTGTTCTTTCTTTTATCAATGTATTGTATCACATTGATTGATTTGCAGATGTTGAACCAACCTTGCAGCCCAGGGATAAATCCCACTTGGTCGTGGTGAATAATCCTTTTAATGTACTGTTGGATCCTATTAGCTAGTATTTTGGTGAGAATTTTTGCATCCATGTTCATCAAGGATATTGGTCTATAATTCTCCTTTTTGATGGGGTCTTTGTCTGGTTTTGGGATCAAGGTAATGGTGGCCTCATAAAACGAGTTTAGAAGTTTTCCTTCCATTTCTATTTTCTGGAACAGTTTCAGAAAAATAGGTATTAATTCTTCTTTAAATGTTTGGTAGAATTCCCCTGGGAAGCCATCTGGCCCTGGGCTTTTGTTTGTTGGGAGATTTTTGATGATTGCTTCAATTTCCTTAGTGGTGATAGGTCTGTTCAGGTTTTCTATTTCTTCCTGGTTCAGTTTTGGTATTTCATACATCTCTAGGAATGCATCCATTTCTTCCAAGTTATCTAATTTGCTGGCACAGAGTTGCTCATAATATGTTCTTATAATTGTTTGTATTTCTTTGGTGTTGGTTGTGATCTCTCCTCTTTCATTCATGATTTTGTTGATTTGGGTCCTTTCTCTTTTCTTTTTGATAAGTCTGGCCAGGGATTTATCAATCTTGTTAATTCTTTCAAAGAACCAGCTCCCAGTTTCTTTGATTTGTTCTACTGTTCTTTTGGTTTCTATTTCATTGATTTCTGCTCTGATCTTTATTATTTCTCTTCTCCTACTAGGTTTAGGCTTTCTTTGCTGTTCTTTTTCCAGCCCCTTTAGGTGTAGGGTTAGGTTGTGTATTTGAGACCTTTCTTGTTTCTTGAGAAAGGCTTGTATTGCTATGTACTTTCCTCTTAGGACTGCCTTTGCTGCATCCTAAAGATTTTGAACAGTTGTGTTTTCATTTTCATTTGTTTCCATGAATTTTTTTAGTTCTTCTTTAATTTCCTTGTTGACCCATTCATTCTTCAGTAGGATGCTCTTTAGCCTCCATATATTTGAGTTCTTTCCGACTTTCCTCTTGTGATTGAGTTCTAGTTTCAAAGCATTGTGGTCTGAAAATATGCAGGGAATGATCCCAATCCTTTGGTACCAGTTGAGACCTGATTTGTGACCTAGGATGTGATCGATTCTGGAGAATGTTCCATGGGCATTAGAGAAGAATTGTGTATTCTGTTGCTTTGGAATGGAATGTACTGAATATATCTGTGAAGTCCATTTGGTCTAGTGTGTCATTTAAAGTCTTTATTTCCTTGTTGATCTTTTGCTTAGATGATCTGTCCATTTCAGTGAGGGGGGTGTTAAAGTCCCCCACTATTATTGTATTGTTGTCAATGTGATTCTTTGCTTTTATTATTAATTGCCTTATATAATTGGCTGCTCACATGTTAGGGGCCTAGATATTTACAATTGTTAGATCTTCTTGTTGGATAGACCCTTTAAGTAGGATATAGTGTCCTTCCTCATCTCTCATTACAGTCTTTGGTTTAAAATCTAATTTGTCTGATATAAGGATTGTCACCCCAGCTTTCTTTTGGTGTCCATTAGCATGGTAAATGGTTTTCCACCCCCTCACTTTAAACCTGGAGGTGTCTTTGGGTCTAAAATGAGTCTCTTGCAGACAGCATATCGATGGGTCTTATTTTTTATCCAGTCTGATAGCCTGTGTCTTTTGATTGGGGCATTTATCCCATTTACATTCAGGGTAACTATTGAAAGATATGAATTTAGTGCCATTGTATTGCCTGTAAGGTGACTGTTACTGTGTATTGTCTGTGTTCCTTTCTGGTCTATGTTGCTTTTAGGCCAGGCTAAGTACTCTGCTCAGCTTTGCTCTCAGGAGACAGTGTACTGTTCTTAATAAATTGTTTTGTGCTTGCTACTTTCCTTCTGGCTGTCTCTATTTGTGTGTGGATCCTCATGTAAATCTTTCACGGGGAATCCAAGAATGGAGATCTCCATTCACACAATGCAGGCTCTCCCAGTGGTAACACTGCCACTCGCCTGTTGCCTCTGTTGAGTCTCACATTACACTGTATACCTAAGGTGTATTGAGCATAAGGAGAGAATTTGAGGTGCTCTGGCTCCCAAACCAAGGCTTCAATAAAAACAGTGCTCCAACATACAGTCCAAACTTCTTTCTTTTAAAAGACCCTTTTGAGAGTCAGGATCTTGGGGCTGGATTTGCCCCAGCTAAATGAAGAGGAAGGAGAAAACCATATATACACACACTACAAAGAAACATGTCTGTATAATTGCTTTACACTCCTACTTTATTGTACCAACATAAATGACAGACCTGGTTTACATTTCCCAACTTATAAAATAGAAGGGATAAAGTATTTATTCCTCTAACTGCTTTAAATCATAGCTAATGATAAGTAATTACAAGTAATCTCTCAGGATGAAAAACATCATTTAAGAACATAATTTTTATGACTTAAATTTTTCATTGCTCTAAAGAAGTTGCAAAAATGCACCTTACATCACTGTGGGAAAATCGCCTTCCCTTAAATCTCTCTGGTCAAAATGAATTGTGTCTCAAGCTAGTTTGAGAAAAATTCCAGCATGACTGGAAGCTTTGACTGTCGCTGCCTTTGTGTCACTTGGGAACTGTAGCAGGTAAAGCCCAATAGTGCTTGCTCTGTGTCACAAAAGATTCTTGGAACCTTTGTCATTAGTCTACCAACAAAATGAAGCTAGGTCATATTTTGGAGAGGCAATAGTATAATACAGTGGTTAAGAACACAGGCTTTGGAGTCAGATAGACCCTACTACCATAAAATACTGCATATTATTCCAAAATACCTGCTCTCTACAGACTTTTTCCTATGGGCTCTCCCTGTGGGGGATATCCAAAACCTATCATCCATGTTGCTTTCTTCATCGATGGGATATGAGCGAAAGTGACAGAGCTTTAAGATCCATTTTATGGTCAGCTACACATGCTCTTTTTCCTCTGCTGTGAGACCAGAAATATAAAGGCTACTCTTTAGCTCAAATCCCTGAATGAAGGGGATGTGGAGCAGGACCACCTCCTCCTGTAGCCAACATTAACAAAGGTGAAATAAACTTAAATAAATTTCAGTTAGTGTAATCCATTGAGATTTTGGGATACACTTACCATCAAACTAGCCCATTCAGGGTGATACAGAAATTGCCCTGAAAGTACAATTCCCTGCTGTTAAAAACAAAAAACAAAAACAAACCTCTGAAATATGTGAACTCTTTTGGGGGCTGGCCAGGAGGCGGCAAAGAAACTGTTATTGCAGGCAGGAAGCCATCGGAGGCACTGGTGGAACATTTAGCAATACTGTTGCCCACAGTAGCTTGGAAAGCAGGTAAGGTATTTAATTAACTTGTGGCTCTAGGTGAAGCAATTAGAAAATAGAATGTTTGTAGCATAAATTGTTCACTGTTAAGTTGTATTTGACAAGTTACTGAGATGAGCTTAGGAAAGAATTGACTGATTTGCAAGAAGATGTAGAAAGCAAGAGAGAGAGTCCAGAAATTCTGGGACCTATCGTGTTAAAAATTTTTTAAAAAAATGATAAAACTTCTGAGAAAATCTTTGAGCAACAAAGGCTGATGAAACCCAGATTTCTGGCAAAAACCAATCCAAGGGTATGACTGCCATGGTCTTTGTTGAAATCTCTGAATCAATTCAGCTGGTGTCCAGGAAATCTTTTCAAATGGAAAACATGGCTCAGGATAAAGAGACTTCCAGGTTCTCCCACAGGAGCCTGATAGACTAGAATCATTAGCAATTAAAGAGGGGCATATCTGGAAAAGAACTGGAGGTGTGGCTCCTGGCATATGGAACTGGCTGGAATTTGTTTAAAGGGATACAGAGCCAATCTTTTGTGGGCAAGAAGCAGGTTACAATAGCCACACCACTTCCAAGGAGGGCAGTGCCCAATGTGTATTTTAGATAGAGCCAAGGAGGAAAAGGAAAATAAAGGATCATCCAGGGGACAGAGGCAAGGTTCCTGAGAACAGTTAGAACAGTAGCCTGGGAGTTACTTCCAGGGCATAGAAGCAGTTAATCAAGGAGCAATCCCACCTCCGGGGTAGGGGGCTCTTGCAATGACTGCCCAATGTCATTCTAGGATTCTTATGGGTCCATGACTGCTGTGTGGTTTCTATTTGTCTTCTTTCCAAACAGGAGCATTTATTGCCATCAATCAGCTCCTATGCCACCAGCATATGCCAAATGTACAGTAATATGCTGGTAAATGTGTAATAACTCTCTCTCTAGGGAAAAAAAGCCCTGATTTCTAGCATTTGCCCATTTCTGTGGTGTAAATAATTCCAAACTGTGGCCAATTTTAAGCTACTAATGTGACATTTGCAAAATTCCTGAAAATGTAACGGTTGACTCTCCTAAGGAGACACAAGCCAGCCCGCACATCACTGGTCTGTGTGTGAAGCAGACTTACTTCATTTTATGTATGATTGATGGATTGTTCATGGGTCTCGAGCCATACCCAGACCTGATATAGAGACTATCACAAAATCCTAGACTTTCAGTCTGGTCTTACGTTAAGATAAAACTTTGGGATTGACTCCAGTAAAGGAAGAAGCAAATATTTGTAACCCAATTATAGACTTCGGTGAAGTGTGATAGTGTCCAAACTATGTGCTTCCTCTGTATGGGGAGATGATACATCCCCATTCTGCTGATGTCAGACCTGCTCAGGTGGCTTGCTGCGGGCTGCGAATAGAGGCATATGAGTTTCTGAGCAGAACCACTGTCCATTCCAGTCTCTGCCATGAGCCCAGCAATGATTCAGGGAGGGATGCATTGACAGGTTGGATCCTGGAACGAGCAGGGTAGGAAGCAGAGCCAGCAAGTAATAAATGCACCCATGCAGTTAAAAACCACAGAGGGTTTATTGTTTGTTTTTAACCACAGTGTTGCCTAGTTACTTAATAACACTGTTAAGATAATTATTTCTTCTGGGGTGCCTGGGTGGCTCAGCCAGTTAAGCGTCTGACTCCTTATTTTGGCTCAGGTCATGATCTCAGGTTTATAAGATGAGCCCTGTGTGGGGCTTCACACTGGGCATCGAGTCTGCTTAAGATTCTTTCTCCCTCTCCTCCTGCCCCTCCTCCTGCTCATGCTCGTGTGCATTCTCGCTCTCTCTCTCTCTCAATAAAAAAAATATATATATATAATTTTTTATATATTATACATATATAATTACTTTTCTCAGGCTTTTCTGTAGGAAATGGGATAATGATACTACCTCATTAGGGTTTTTGTGATGACTGAAAAAGTCACTATTTGAAAATGTCTGACACAGAGGAGCCCATCCATCATTGGCACTAATTGGTATTTGTTGTGAGCTGGAGACGAAGGTGATGATGATGTCGTATCATTAGAATTTCATAGTGTAAGATGTTGTGGCATGAGCAGTTATGGAGGAGAAAGCATTCATCTTCAGGAAAACTCCCAAGAGAGCTTTCTGTTTAATAAAATAATTGTCCATAAAAGCCTTCAGATAATAAACATCTTATCAATATTAAGTCTTGATGGAGTCATAAGACCTGAGCTGGAGCCCAATATTATCACTTAAAATCCACATAGCCTTGGACAAACAGCTTGACCTTGAGCCTCTGTCTCTTCCGTTAAATGAGTGTGATAATATCTGCCCTCACCCAATTCAAGGGATCATTCGCAAAATGCATGAATTTTATCTGAAAGCACTGTATAAACTGTGAAGTGCTATAGTAATGTAAGAGCTTATGAATACTTTATAACTTACTATCTACTTAGTTTTCCCTATTTATGTTCTTTTTTTCTTAAAAAACTCCTCTCCATCTCCTGCTTTCCAGAGGAAAAGACTGAGTCTTTCCTTGACATGTCAGTTTATGCAAAGAAAAATGCAATTTTGCCTCTGTTCGCTGAACATATTACTTTAAATGCCCCAGAACAACTCAGTGGAATATACCATGCCAGATCATTCCCAGGGAGTTGGAGAGTGCATGTCCCCACAGTGAAGAGGTGAGGCCAGTTTCCTTGGTGCACATTACGTGATTCAGTCCGATTCAGTCCTGGAGTGAATACTCCAACTTTTTGGTGAGAAAATTGCAGCCTTTGAAGCAGGCTAGTCACCAGTGCTGATGCTTTCCTGTGAGCTTCGAAGAGGCACAGGTTAAGTGGTACAAATAGGCTGAGGAGTGATGGTGCAACCTCAGGGAAATATTTTCAAATGTGCACGAATGGTGCCGATATATATCTGATGCTTAATTGGTGTGCAATTTCATTATCAGACTTAATATGATTCTGCACATTTTTTTATTATTATTAAAAAAAATTTTTTTTTGAAATCAGAGAGAGAGAGAGAGTGAGCACAAGCAGGGAGAGGGGCAGGCAGAGGGAGAAGCAGGCTCCCCTCTGAGAAAGGAGCCCAAAGCCGGACTCCATCCCAGGACCTTAGGATCATGACCTGAGCTAAAGGCACCCACTTAACCGGCTGAGCCACCCAGGCGTCCCGATTTTGTACATTTTAAGAGGACTTTTTAATAAAGAAAAAATAGATTTTAAGAAATGATCTATTTGTATAAAATAAGTCTGGAGTCAGACTGACTTGAGTTTAAATCCTGTCCACGCCACTTATTAGCTGTGTGATCTTGTGTAAGTTACTTCACCTTTCTGGAACTTCCGTCTCTTCATCTGTAAATTAGGAATAATAATAGATCTATTTCATTGCATTGTATGAGCATTAACGAGCAAGACAAGTAAAGTATTTAGCACATGCCTGGGCTTACGGTTAGAGTTCAGTACAAATTCTGTTACACCTTACTGAGTTACTTGGTTTTGCTTATGCGAACTTGAGACAAGCATCCCTTTTAGACTTTTAATGCTTATTTGTTTTACTCACTCTTTCTTCAAAAGAGCCATTTTCTTACTATTTATTATTACTGGTATTCAGCACCACTAACTGGTCTAAACTGTTTTGCGAATAGGCAACATTCCAAGCTGTGTCTTTTCTATTCTTAATTGTGTGATGAGACTCAGAAACACACACTACTCGCCCACGCCAATGAGAATCTATAGAGAATGCATTAGAAAAATTTTCTTTCATTTCTGTCAATTGCTGCTCCCTGTTTATGTATTCATTTTATAGGTTGATTCATCTTTATTATTAATTAAACCCTCAAATTACCATCCAAATTGGAATTAAAGTAAAATGTCAAAGGCATTTACATTTCAAAACTAGATATTCCACAAGTACAATTAATCTCAGAGCATTAAAAAGAAAGGAAAATCATATTAGTGTTAAAATCCTAGACCCAGCACGAAAAGTAGCTTGTGAAATAAGCTATTTATGTGGTAGCAAGCATTAGCCAGGGCATGAAGCAAAAAGTTCTACCTATGGAGAGACTGTTGGAGGTCCCCTGCTGAATGAATGGGGCGTGAGAAAATAAATAAGGTTGAAGCAAATAATGAAAATGAAGCATTCCTCCCCACTTCATTTCCAGACCGATTATAAATTGTCTTTAATCATAATCTCCAGTATTAGAGATTTCATCAGTTTATTTTTATCATGTGCTAGCATATTCTTGCTCCTTCCTGGGAATAAATGATCTGTTTTGGCCCAAGCCTTTTCATTTTGCAAAATTACTATTCCTTTTGCATCTCTCCTGCTGCTCCATATGACTACAGAATATTTGTTAAGTACAGGAAAAATTCATGTTTTCCCCCTGCTTGTCAGGTCTAATGTGGAGGAAGGACTAATGAAAACCATTTTTCATGCTTATTCAACAGAAACCATTAAAATGAAATGAATGAAATGCCTTTTGCTTAAATTGAAACCTGCCCAAATGTTTCTGTAGAGAATCTGTTTCTCTCTCTTTTTTAAACTAAATAAGCTGACCTCCTGTTTGTTTGGATAACAATTTCTTGCATTTCCCCAGGAGCAGGTTACTCGGGATGGTAAACTCAACATGTTGACGAGGCCTTCACAGCAGTGTTAACCATCTGGGCTGTGAAAGAATTGGTCCAATTTGAGGTAAGGAGCACAGACTCCATGATGCAGTCTGGCACCCCATATCACTCAGAGTCCAAACTGTCTCTGAACTGGCTTCTGGATGAAGCAGAAAGGCAGATGAGGCTCAGAAAGCAGAGGGGTAAGATGGGGTCCTGAAACCCCCAGCTTCTTTCCTCAGTGGGGCTCAGTTCATTCTTATTTTATCAGAGGATAGGTCTCTGTGGTAGGAGTCTTTGCTCAAATCTGTATTCTGAGCTCCCTGAAGGAGAGTATGATCCAGACCTGGGGCTGCAGGCAGGGTTTAACATGAGGAGAGTGGGAGAGGCAGAGAAGTGGGAGGCTGGCCTAGAGAGACTGCTGAGCTTGCACTTGAGGAAAATTGGACCTATGTACTTCAGAGGTCAAGTGGAAATACGTCCTTCAGAGGTCAAGTGGAAATAAAACAAAGTCTGGGCAAAAGGGATAGGGGCTAAGGAAGAACCTGGTAGAGATAATGGGTTTGGAACCAAAGGAGTGAGAGCAAGTGAATTTAGACTAGAATGTGGGAGGCAAATATTGAGTGATTCACAAATCTCAGGAACATCTGTGAGAAAGGAGACAAAATAGTCAAGAATAGTAATGGCAAGATCCTGATCAATGAAAATGAGACTCCTTAAAACCCAACTTTCTTCCTATTTCACGTTTGCCCCTATAGCTCCTCAGCTCATCATGGCATGGGAGAAGCAGTGCGAGTATGCTTTAAGCGGTCCCGCAGAGCAGCCTGGAAATCCTATCTGCTCAGCTACAAATCTAGATGAGGAGTCATCGCCTTTTCTCTCTTCAAACCTCCTTCATTCTAACTCTAGTTGTTGACTTTGATTCCTTTTTCGCTGAGAAAGGAGAAGCATTCTGAAGAACGTTCCACATGTTCCCCAACAGCATAACTTCCCGCCGACCTGCATTTGTACCCACACACTTTGACATCTTTCCACTTCCATAGATGAAACCAATATGCTCCTGTCAGAGACAAACACCCACCCCAGTGCCTCAGACCCTCTTCCTTCTAAGCCGTTTGAGACATTACCCCAGGGATTCCCCCCGCTTCTCCTGTGTATCATCTCATCAGCATAAAGCCATGCTGAATCTCTTCCACAGCCCACTCCAACTACCACCCCATTTTCTGCTCCTAAAGAACTCCAACTGGAGTCCTCATCATTCCATAAAATGGCTCCTGTCAAAGTTAGTAATGACCTTCATGTTGCTAAATAAAAGGCCAATTATTAGCCCTTATTTAGCTTGGGCTATTAGTAGGATTTGACAATGTTGATAAATTTCTCCTTGCAACACCCTTTTCACATAGTTTCTGGAACACTACACACTACTGATTTTTCTCCTACTTCATAGCTGCTACTTCCCAAGCTCCTTTGTTTGTCGCTCTCATTTACCAAACTTACAAACATTGGAGTGCCCAGAGCTCAGCCCTTGGACCTTTTCTGTTCTCGATCTATACCCACTCTTTAGGTATCTATCTCTCTTGTGTCAGGTAGCTGTGAATTCTATCACCATGTTGATGATTCCTAAATTTATCTCTCTCCTGAACTACAGACACATATACTCAACTGTGTACTCGACATCTCAACTTGGATGTCCCATGAAAAGTTTAGTGTTTCAAAACCAAGCTCTTTTTTTTTTTCTTCCAAATTTTTATTTAAATTCTAGTTAGTTAACATATAGTGTAATATTGGTTTCAGGAGTAGAATTTCGTGATTCATCACTTGCATGTAACACCCAGTGCTCATCATAACAAGTGCCCTACTTAATACCCATCATCCATGTAGCCCATCCACCTCCCTCCACCAACCCTCACTTTGTTCTCAATTGTTAAGAGTCTTTTACAGTTTGTTTCCCTCTCTCGTTTTTCTTTTTTCCCCCCTCCCATATGTTCATTTGTTTTGTTTCCTAAATTCCACATATGAGTGAAATCATATGATATTTTCTTTCTCTGACTTATTTTGCTTAGCATAATACATTCTAGCTCTATCCACATTGTTGCAAATGGCAAGATTTCATTCTTTTTGATGACTGAGTAATATTCCATTGTGTATATATACCACATCTTCTTTATCCATTCATCTATTGATGGACGTCTGGGCTCTTTCCATAGTTTGGTTATTGTTGATAATGTTGCTATTAACATCAGGTGCATGTACCCCTTTGAATCTGTATTTTTGTATCCTTTGGGTAAATACTTAGTACTGCAATTGCTGAGTCGTAGGGTAGTTCTATTTTTAACTTTTTGAAGAACCTCCATACTCTTTTCCAGAGTAGCTGCACCAGTTTGCATTCCCACCAACAGGGTAAGAGGGTTCCCCTTTCTCTGCATTCTCACCAACATCTGTTGTTTCCTGTGTTGTTAATTTTAGCCATTCTGACTGGTGTGAGGTGGTATCTCATTGTGGTTTTGATTTGTTTTTCCCCGATGATGAGTGATGTTGAGCATCTTTTCATGTGTCTGTTAGCCATCTGGATGTCTTCTTTGCAGAAATGTCTATTCATATCTTCTGCCCATTTTTATACTGGGTTATTTGTTTTTTGGGTGTTGAGTTTGATAAATTCTTTATAGATTTTGGTTACTAACCTGTTATCAGATAGGCAATTTGCAAATATCTTCTCCCATTCTGTAGGCTGCCTTTTAGTTTTGTTGATTGTTTCCTTCACTGTGCAGCAGCTTTTTATCTTGATGAAGACCCAGTAGTTCACTCTTGCTTTTGTTTCCCTTGCCTCCAGGATATGTCTGGTAAGAAGTTGCTATAGCCAAGGTCAAAGAGGTTGCTGCCTGTGTTCTCCTCTAGGATTTTGATGACTTTCTGTCTCACATTTAGGTCTTTCATCTATTTTTGAATTTATTCTTGTGTATGGTGTAAGAAAGTGGTCTAATTTCATTCTTCTGCATGATGCTGTCCAGTTTTCCAACAACTTTTGTTGAAGAGACTGTCTTTTTTCCATTCAATATTCTTTCCTGCTTTGTTGAAGATTAGTTGACCATACAGTTGTGGGTCCATTTCTGGGTTTTCTATTCTGTTCTGTTGTTCTCTGTTTTTCTGAGAGTACCTACTGTCTTGAGGACTACAGCTTTGTAATATAGCTTGAATCGTGGTGACTCCAGCTTTGATTTTTCAGGATTGCTTTGGCTATTTGGGGTCTTTTGTGGTTCCACACAAATTTTAGGACAGTTTGCTCTAGTTTTGTGAAAAATGCTGGTGGTATTTTGATAGGGATTCCATTAAATGTGTAGTTTGCTTTGGGTAGTATAGACATTTTAATAATACTTTTCTTCTAATCCATGAGCATGGGATGTTTTTCCATTTCTTTGTGTCATCTTCCATTTCTTTTATCCATGTCTTACAGCTTTCAGAGTACAGATCTTTTACCTCTTTGGTTAGGTTTATTCCTAGGTATCTTATGGGTTTTGGTGCAATTGTAAATGGGATTGATGCCTTGATTTCTCTTTCCACTGCTTCATTATTGGCATATAGAATTGCAATAGATTTCTGTATATTGATTTTCTATCCTGTGACTTTACTGAATTCATGTATTACTTCTAGCAATTTTTTTTGGTGGAGTCTTTTGGGTTTTTCATAGAGTACCATGTTGTCTGTGAATAATGAAAGTTTGACTTCTTTCTTGCCAATTTGGATGCCTTTTATTTCTTTTTGTTGTCTGATTGCTGAGGCTAGGGCTTCCAGTACTATGTTAAATAATCATGGTGAGAGTGGACATCCCTGTCTTGTTCCTGACTAGAGGAAAAGCTCCCAGTTTTTCTCCATTGAGGATGATATTAGCTGTGGGTCTTTTGTGTATGGCCTTTATGATGTTGAGGTATGTTCCCTCTATTCCCTACTTAGTTGAAGGATTTTTTCTATCAAGAATGGATGCTGTATTTTGTCAAATGCCTTTTCTGCATCTATTGAGAAGATCATATGGTTCTTATCCTTTCTTTTATTAATGTGGTGTATCACATTGATTGATTTGTGAGTATTAAACCACCTCTGCAGCCCAGGAATAAATCCCACTTGATCATAGTGAATAGTTCTTTTAATGTACTGTTGGATTCGATTTCATATCTTGTTGAGAATTTTTGCATCCGTGTTCACTGAAGATATTGGCCTGTAATTCTCCTTTTTAGTGGGGTGTTTGTCTGGTTTTGGAATCAAGGTAATGCTGGCTTCATAGAATGAATTTGGAAGTTTTCCTTCCATTTCTATTTTTTGGAACAGTTTGAGAAGAATAGGTATTAACTCTTTGAATGTCTAGTAGAATTTCCTTGGGAAGCCATCTGGCCCTGGACTTCTGCTTGTTGGGAGATTTTGATTCCTGATTTGATGTCTTTGCTGGTTATGGGTCTGTTCAAATTTTCTATTTCTTCCTGTCAAAACCAAGCTCTTTCTATTGCCCCTTGAACATATTACTTCTGAAGTCTTCTCCAACAAGTAAATGGCAACTTCATTCTCCCAATTTACCTCCTCTCTAAAATCCCCCATTCAATCCATCAATATATTTTACTCTTTCTACCTTCAAAATACACTCAGAATCTGACTCCTGCTACCAGCATGGTTCAAGCAGCTGTCATCTCTTTTTCTGGATGTTTGTAATGTTCTCTTACCTGGTTTTTCTGTTTTTACATTTGCCCCCACTAGTAAACATTACTACTGCTCATTGAATTCTGGTTTCTTTCCTTCCTGGGAGGACTATATTTCCCGGGGCTTCTGACTAGTTCTTGGCAATGGAGTTTGAGTAGAAGCAAAAGTCCCCTGTGGACCTTCCAGTTCACTTTCCCCTTGTCAGTGAAGATGTCAGCTGAGTGTTGAAATAATGAAGCCACAAATAGAGGCAGCCTGGATCACTGAATCACCATGCAGAAGACATCTGCCTGGAGCATCACTGGACTTCTATCAAATTTTGAATGAAGGTAAGTCAAATCATGTGTTTGTATTTCACTCAGAGTAAAACCAAAAGTCCTTAGAGTGGCTGCAAGACCCTATATAATTTTTACCATTACCTCTCTGTCTTTAACTCCTATTACTCTTCCCTTTGCTCACTCTACTCCTTCTGGGCTTGCCTTAGGACACCTTGTGCATTTCTGTTTCAGGGTCTTTGTTCTTATTGTTTCCTCTGCCTATCATGTTTCTGAGTATCTGTGTGGCTACTCCTTCATCTTCCTTGGATCTATTCAGGAATGATACCACCGACTTATTACCAGTTTTAAGAGTTTATCCCCCCTTGGAACTCCCCAGCTCTTTCTGTACCTTTGTTTCCTCTTTAGTATGTATCAATATCTGACATATTATATATTTTACTTGTTTATTTATTTATTGTCTGTCTTCCCCAATTAGAATGGATGCCTCATCACAGCAAGGATATTTATCTTTTTTGTTGTTGTTGCTCCCCCACTGCTCCATTGTCAGTGCCTAAAACAATGCCTGGTATGTAGTAGGCAAGCAATAAATGTTTGTGGAATGGATGAATAAATGAATGAAACCTCCTTTCTCCAACTGCAACATCTGACGATGACAAATGCTTATTAATGTGCTATGAATGGAATGTGTGCCACATAACCCCAGAAATTCACATGCTAGCCTACCTAAAAAGGAAAAGTCATGCACAAAGAGTTGCCAGTGGGAATCAGAGCCCTACATAGCTTAGATCCAAACCAAAGAGTGCAAATTGTAAATTTTTAACTACTTTAATTAAAATAAACAGCAGTAGGCAAGAGCTTGATTTTTTTTTCTATAATTGAATCTATTCATTTTTATAAAATACCTACAATGAAATCTGGAAAGGATATTACACAGCCCATTAGTATATAATAATCAATGCAGAAAATATATTGCACAATAAATAGAGTAGTGAATGAGGTGGAGATTATGTGTGTGGTGTGTGTGTATGTAAATGAGAGGTCAATAAGTGATTATGAATGTCCTCCTCACATTAAAGTTGTCACCCACTTGCAGTCGTTTGCTATTTACATGTAGAGCTATTTTCATATCCACAGTTCAACCAGAAGAGTTCAAGACTTTAATGTAAAAAAAAAAAGATCAAAAAAAGAAAAGTTCTCGAGAATACAACATGACCCAAATGCAAACTTATATCAAATAGAGATTTTATTAAATAAAAATAAATAAGTGAATAAAATAAAATTTAAGTTGCTATTTTCTTAAAAATACTTAATAAATTTAGAACAACCTGCTAAAGGGTTTCTGTGACATATGAACAGGCTGCCATCACTAACCATCGGGAAAGGCTGCCTGAACATTTTTTGGGGGTTTTCTTTGGATTCAGAATCTGAGCGGTAAGAATATGCACTTGAGCTGCATAGAAAATCAGACAGCATAAGGGTCTTCGGCATAGGAAATGAGACCGGATTTCTGTGGCCCACAACCCCAGAATTTACTTTTGACCAGCACTACCTTTGTATTCAGAGACCAATTTTCAGCTGAATTTTTTGGGTTGTGTGGACTATGAAATTGAGGTATGCCCTCAGGACTTTGTAAGTACGAGTTATTTCCCAGTCAAAAAAGAAGACAAAAAAGCCTGTTTTTTAGCGAGTTGGTTATGAGACAGTGTAGAAGCAGCAGGACACCCAGGTTCTAGAACTCGTTCTGCAATAGACAAAAATGACATCACTTTTCTGACACTGTTTCTTTACCAAACAGAATGCAATGGCTACTCAGAGTAACCCCTGAGGATTTAGTGATCTCCAAATAAAACGAATATCAAGGGCTGTAAACAAATCTCTAGAAAAATCCAAAAACATATTATATGTTATCATATATGGTTGAGGATCTCAGTGATCCAGTTACTTTCCAGAGTAAACTTGCCCTTCAAACCTAAGCAAAGTCTCATCACATTTACTCCACACATAATATTTTGTTTGATGATTTCAGGATACTGAGAGATTGTTCAAGAATATAATTAGAATGTAGTATTCATAAGCATCCTTTGAATTCAGGACAGATATGATTTCCAAGAACAAATGAAATCTTACAACACTTTGTCTATTTATATGAACAAATTTATGATTTGATTTTTTGCTTCATTTCTTGTTGGCTCCAATTATGGCTACTTGCTGAGTAATCATTAAGATCCTTGCTTGGTTGTTCTGATGTGGTCATTCAGATATGTCTAAATGCCTCAACTGGTTTCACACATGAACGTTATCAGGTTTTTACATGTAAAGAAAAGGTAAGATTATAATTAGAAAATACTTGCCCAATGAGGGAGCATATAACCTCCAATATGCCACATAAAAGTATTCAAGAGAAGAGTTGCTGGAGTTTAGAATATATATTATTCCACAGATTTTGATGTATAAGCCCAGATAATTAGAGGAAAGTCTCTCTGCAGAGAACTTGCTTCTAGTCTTGGCAATTTATACATTTTCTGAAGTCTTCAGAAGAGAATCCCTAACAGTAAGAAAAAATTGCCTCCCTAACGGTAAGAAAGATTATTTAAATTTATCTAACCCCATTTCTCCCATTTGTCCTTTAACCTACCCTAACTCCTCCCTTTACTTTCTGCTTTCTTATTTTCTTCCTCGGAAAGCTCTTTGCCTTTTCTAACATAAAAATGCCTGGCTTTTCTGGATTTCTCTCTTTCTCCTCAGATCAATATGACAAAAGTTTCAGAAAGCAGAGTCTAGCTTACACAGCAACATCCTGGATGGTAGGAGAAGTTCCTCCATTCCCTAGACAATGGCCCTTCTGCAACTGGAAGTCTATGAACAAATACAGATTAATTTTTTATCTCTGTTCTATTTGTAAAAGACACAGAAAACCTGAGAATTTTTCATTGTGGCCCTCCCACCTGGCCTATTCACCTGCAACTGTCCTTCATCTGCAAGTTGATCTTGCGCATGATCTTAGTCCCTGACTGTTTGTTTCCATCCGTCCAGGTAAAGGCCATACTGGGCAAACAATGGCTGCTAATCTGTAGGAGCGATCTTTTCTCTTTGAAGAACCATTTTTGACCAACAATTCCCAAAGCCAAGTGAACTTCAGTCGACCCTTCCTCCGTCAGCCCTACACAAAGTTACACCCTCCTTCCCCAAGTTAGAATATTCCTTTAGAGTCTTTTCAAGCCTGACATTTTTGAATACAGGTTTATGGCAATGGTGCTTTGGTTGATTTCCTTTCATGCATGTACTTATCTAAACACAATAGGAGCCATGAGAAATAATGTACTGTGCCACGATGAGTATGGTAGGCTGAATTATGGCCCCCAGAAATACTGAAGTCCTAATCCCTGGAACCTGTGGATATTACCTTACATGGCAAAAGGGAGTTTGCTGATGGATTAGGTTAAGGATCTTGAGATGGGGACTTGGATTATCTGGGTGGATCCAGTGTAATCAGAAGAATTCTTAGTGAGAATTTATAGAAAGAGGAGATGGCAATGTGACACCGGAAATGGGGCCTGGAGTGATGCAAACAAGATCCAAGGAATGCTGGCAGCCACCGGAAGCTGGTAGGGGCCAGTAACCTGTTCTCCCCTAGAGGGTCCCAAGGGAGTATGGCTCTGTTGACACCTTGAATTTGGCCCAGTAAAACCGACTTTGAACTTCTGACGTCCAGAACTGTAAGAGAATAAATGTTGTTGTTTTAAGCCACCAGGTTGGTGGAAATTCGTTGCAGCACCCATAAGAAACTAATTTATAGAAAGCCCTATTAAGTGGCAAACCACAGATTTTGGAGATTGCATATTTATGAAATCAACACAGCTAGGGACATTCTTTAGTATTTAATTACATTGTTATTTCCTTCCATGTTGGTCCATGTGAAATTGTCATTGAAGAGAAGAAAATAGCTTTGCATTTCATGTTTTGTAGAATGTAGTCTGAAAAAAATATTCTCACAAATCAAATGCCCAGCTTGTTATGAAAAGAGAAAGTGGTAGACTGTACTACTAATCTCCAATATCCATCCCCTTGAACTCAGGCAGAGCCATGTGACTTGCTTTGACTAATGAAATGTGACGGGAGGTCCCATTTGTCCTTCCCATGTGGAAGCTTTGACAGACAATGTGTCCTAAGAGACACAGTGTGCTTTCCCCTTCTCTTCTCCTTCTGCAGCAGTCAGTTATGAGCAGGGCTGCATGTCCCCGAGGGAGGCTGACGGTGCGGGGCAGAGACCCCGCTGACTACCACGGGCGTTAGTGTGAGAGGGAATTATAAACAACAAGAACAACAAAAACAACTTTGGTATTTTGAGCGTAGGAGACTTGGGGATTTGGTTACTGTAGCACACTTTAGAGGATCTCAACTGATAGGCAGAATAGCCTCCCCAGTTGTTAATTCTAGAATCATCTCAAACATTCATATATATTAGAAAGCCTGTCCGTGTTTCTTCCACAATAGCTCTCAAAATACCTTTCCCTAGCCATGACCACTGCCAACAGCTGTGCTCAGCAACTTCTCACTGTACTCCTGAGCCACTGTGTTTATTCTTGAAGTGCACCCCTACACCCAGACCCTTCTCTGCACAGTGTCTCCTGCCAGCAGGCGCTAGATCACTCTCCAGAAAATGCTGCCCTACGCAAAAACCACAGTGATGCGCTATACATACTCTTTGTTTCCCCCCTGCCCACCCCCTGCCCAAATTCATATGTTGAAACCCTGCTCCCCCACCCCCAACGTGATGGTATTAGGAGGTAGAGCCTTTGGAAGGCAACTGTGAGGATGAGGCCCTCATGAATGGCACTAGGGCCCCTACAAGAGTCAGGAGAGCGCTTGCCTCCTCTCTCTGCTCTATGCCTTGTGAGGGTACAATAAGTTGGCAGTCTGCAATCCAGAGGAGGGCTCCCACCAGAAGCTAGCCACGCTGGTGTCCTGATCTCAGAGGTCCAGCCTCCAGGACTGTGAGAAATAAATTTCTGTTATTTATAAGCCCCCCGTCTCGGGTACTTTGTTATAGCAGCCCCAACTGACGAAGGCAGCCCCCCACTGTTTATAGATTAGATACTTCATCTTTACCCCTTCACACTCGGGCCATGGCTTTCTGTTCTGATTTTATCAACCTTTTTACCTATCATTTCCTCTCCTCCGCAGCCGGGCAAGTCTCCTCCCTCTCGAGGAAATGTGTTATACACCTTCAGTTTTCAGTTCCGTCTTTTGAATAATATTTGTTATCTTGCTGTGTTTCATCCTGGTGATGGTACATCACCTCGCTCTGGTGATACTGTAAAGTTCATTTGAAATATTAGGGAAAGCTTTTCTAGTTAAACAGTTACTATTGTTGCCTGAATGAGAAAGAAAAGAGAACTGGTCTTCAGAAGCAACCCTTTGTGGACTTGGAGCAATTTGTCAGCCTTATGTGTGATGGTCCTCTCATTTCATGTAATCACAGTGCATATATATATGATTTATCAGAGCTGCCACAAATTATCGCTATGCCTAATTTATTCAGAATCCAGTTCTCTATTTATGTATCTAAATGACAAATACTAAACACAGGGAAGGGAAAAAAAAATCTGTGTTCAATAAATTGAAACATGATTTGTTATATACCTCATGAAGTTTACTGCCCTTTAGCTAAAGGGTCTATTTTTGATTGAACAAAGGGTTTAATTATTATAACCAACACCATTTCAACATTATCTTCCCTTTGAAATATTGCAGTTACAATTTTCAGCCCAAGCAATTACTTATTTGTAAAAAAAAAAAAAAAATTGGCTACCTTTGAGGCTTGAATTAACGATGATAAAATTATCCATCTAAAACCATTTCAGTTTTATGAAAAAATAAAATGGAGTGCAATGTTTTGGCTTGAGAGCTCAGATGATCTTTAGGGGAAATTAGTGATGATGCTAATAGTGGTGCCAATTTACATGGCACTGGAAGGAAGCAATCAAAGAGGTGAAAACAAGATAAATAATCCTTAAAAATGGAACAATTAAATAAAGATCATTTATGACAAAATCACAAGATAACATTCCCAGACTTTGAAAAGCAACGTCTTTCTTTTTGTTAATTAGAGATAATCTACATTTCGCAACATGTAACTATTTACCAGGCGGCAATGTGTTTTCTGTTGATATAAAAATGGATGCATTTCCAGATGGACTTCTATATAACGGGGAAGGTGGCTAAGGTGATAATTTCTCATTTCTCTAGGTAGAACTTTGATAATCTCCAGGCTCTCCATCATTTTCTTTTCCAAAATTAAACTATGTATATAAACCATGTGCATCAAAACTCAAACTAGTGCAATATGTTTTTTCATTTGGTACAGATTAAAATACCTGCTTATTTACACATATAGCTGAGTGTAAATATGAAATGAAAAATGTCACGCGGGATTCTCTCAGGCAGGTATTCCCCTTTATAATCCTCCTGCCTGTATTTCAAACCTCATGAAATGATATTATACACTGTGAGTTTAACAGATGCTAAATGTGTTGCTGTCACCTCATTTACATACACAGATTAGACTGTTTCACTTTGTTATGCACTAGCTTGATCTCTTAATTTTGATGATCTCAAACTGTTTTTATTACGTTTACAAGAAAAAAATAGTCAATTATTTCATAAAGAAATTCATCCACATAATGTACATCTATTCATACAGAGAATAAATTTTAAATGTATATATTACTTTACTCTCTGTCCCATTACAGAGAGTCAGAATGATGATGTTAGACCTTTCTTGATTCATATTGCTTTAAAATTCATGCAAATGGGCATAAATACTGGTTTTGCACTTTTGTTTAGCATTTTCATGCATATTTATTCCCACATAAGTAAATATTTCTCACTTTCAAATTCCTTTTCTTCTCTGTCTGAGAAATTAGCAGGCCAGGAAATCCAACTGTAAGCAAAATAAATTTCTCGACTCTGCCACATTGACTTTATTGGGAAATAAAGTACTGCATTCTGGTACAACCTGCTTTTCCCAGGATATAACAGCTATGAGAAAAACAATAAAGGCCTCACTTACAACCCTGGGCTCCAGCCGGTCTTGAGTTTGTTCCTAGCATGCCAGCTTTCCCGGAGCCCTCCCCATCCCTGCCCCAGTGATCCCTCCCTGGCTGGTGGTATATGGGGTCTTAAAGATACACACTGTAACTATCCTCCATTCTTATTCCTCACTCATAGTCACCAGGTGCTTTGTTTTGCATACACCCCTGAAATCTTGCAAGTAGAAGGAAAATTTTTCTGATTTTACGAGAGCACTTTCATACATTCTTTGACTCTCTAGCCTTTTCAAAACGCCAGAAGGTACTCTTTCAGCTTTTGACTCTATTTAAAACAACATCTACTAAATCCCCACGAGAAGCAGGCTAAACTGCAGCAAGACTTAATTGTGAGACTCTACCCTGCTTGAGAGTCTTTGACTTAAAAATCGCCAAGGTGTGATTAAGGTGTTTCAACATAAAATTTTCTCCCCTAGAGAGTGCTTCCTGCCCTCTAAGTAGGGAATATTCTTTTCCCTTCTTGAAGGTTCTTTCCTCTACCTTTCTTATTTTGAAAGTCTTCATTCCTGGGCGCCTGGGTGGCTCAGTTGGTTAAGCGACTGCCTTCGGCTCAGGTCATGATCCCGGAGTCCTGGGATCGAGTCCCACATTGGGCTCCCGGCTCGGCGGAGAGCCTGCTTCTCCCTCTGACCCTATCCCCTCTCATGCTGTTTCTCTCTCTCTCTCTCTCAAATAAATAAATAAATAAAATCTTAAAAAAAAAAAAAGAAAGTCTTCATTCCAGAGAGAACTTTTTCTCTCTTGTACCCCTGGTTGCTGGGAAAATTGTGCTTCACTCAAACCTCACATGCACCAGCAGTCTCTTCCTACCCTTCACTCCTCAGAATCTTCAGTCATATGCATTTAGGTCTCCAAGTTATTTTAGTTTATCATGAAAATCACTGATTGAATTTCCTGTAGGAAGGAGGCACTGAGTTAAAAGACAGAGCTCTGAAGTCAATAATAATCTAAAGGGGAAAGAGGAGATACATGCTGACAAATACAATAAACAAAGTTAGCATAGTCTATCTTATGTATCAGAGGCTTGATGAAGACAATGTGGCTGCTATTTAGAGGAAAGAGAGGTCAACAGGGCAGGAGTGGTGTTTGATGAGTTCTTAGGAAAGTATGCATTTAACTGGGTTTTAAATGATAGGGAACTCTTAACTAGGTTTAGTGAAGGTGGAATATTATTCCAGACCATAAAAATTTTGAGAGAAAATGTGCTGAAGTAGGATGGCACACATTTGGGAAACAAAGGATAACATGAGTCCTGGAATGGGTGGAGGATTTGTCTGGTAGAAAACAACACTGAACATATAGATGAGGGGACAGATCATAGAAGATCTCACATTCTAAGCATTTTGACTCTTAAGCCCAACTGTGGCTGTCCATGAGATCTTAAATAATGATCCTCACAAAAAGGTACTAGAGTCAAAAAAGTTTGAAAAGCACTCAATGACTTCTTTGGATAGTCACAGTACAGTTTAGCACAGTAAAAACTACGGCAAGTGCTGCAGTAAAGAAATCTGTTAAACATTGTTTGACCCAGAATTTCTCCAACTTATTTCCATGGGACCCACTTTTATTTTTTCACAAAATAGTTCTTGCTTTTAGCAAAGCCACCAGCCTAGGGAACAAGGCTGCTTTTGGCACTATATGGATTTTGCAGGAATTTGAGGGAAGAACTATTGCCTTACACAAATGGAGATCCGCAGAATGGGGTCCTGGCATAATCCTGGGACAATTTGACAGAGCAGCCATTTTTTTTAAGAAGTATTTCTTTACAGAAATTCAGAGGCTAAATATTAAGGAATCAAGACACACTCATGACAAAACTTTCGTGGGCAAAGCAGTGTATCTAAGTGCTATGTGGGATGCACATATAAATAAGAATCTGTCACTACCCATAATATAGTGATTAGCAATTGAGGCAAATAAGACAACTTCATAAATAATTATTACACAAGGAAGAATATAATGTGGGAGAATAAAGTCAACAAACTGCTATGGGCTGAAGGTGTGGCAGAGGAGATGGACTTTCTCAAGAGAAGCATATGGAATGAGAATATGACTCAGGGAGGAGCCAGGAGATACACAGGTGGAAAAAGTGTCAGTGAAGAAACAATCTGGTTCTGACCACAAATGTGGCAAACTAGCATCCCCAAACTCACACTCAGAGCTGTTAAGTTTGATCTACACAGTGTTGCCAACATTTAAGAATTAAGAGATTTACAAAAAATTGGAGTTCTAACATATATTGCAATTAACAAGACTTGGGAATAATAACCAGGAGCTGGTAGAAACTCCCTCATCACATAAGGTATGTGGGCTGTTGTTTGCCCCAGTCTCTACCATAATTCAATGTCCTGGGACCGAGTGGTGTTATTTACCATCTATTTAAACAGGTGACAGCTGCTTTTCTTACAGTATAGGTAAGAAGATACACACACACACACACACACACACACACACACACACACACTGGAATATTATGCAGCCATCAAAAGGAATGGAATCTTGCCATTTGCAACGATGTGGATGGAACTGGAGGGTATTATGCTGAGTGAAATAAGTCAATCAGAGAAAGACAAGTATCATATGACCTCACTGATATGAGGAATTCTTAATGTCAGGAAACAAACTGAGGGTTGCTGGAATGATAGGGGGTGGGAGGGCTGGGGTGGCTGGGTGATGGACATCGGGGAGGGTATGTGCTATGGTGAGCGCTGTGAATTGTGTGAGACTGTTGAATCACAGACCTGTACCTCTGAAACAAATAATACATTATATGTTTTAAAAAAAGAAGAAGAAGAAGATAGCAGGAGGGGAAGAATGAAGGGGGGCGGAATTTGGAGGGGGAGACGGACCATGAGAGACTATGGACTCTGAAAAACAAACTGAGGGTTCTAGAGGGGAGGGGATGGGTTAGCCTGGTGATGGGTATTAAAGAGGGCACATTCTGCATGGAGCACTGGGTGTTATATGCAAACAATGAATCATGGAACAGTACATCAAAAACTAATGATGTAATGTATGGTGAGTAACATAACATAATAAAAAAAAAAGAAGAAAGTGGAACAAGTCTTATATTCATGTTTCCATCAAAAGTGGGAATACAGAAAAGAGGGCATGTGGGCCATAGGTTTCAAGACCAATGGCCAAGACCATGTTAGTTGTGAAAGACAAGAATATTCTTACATGTTTGATACAGGAACAAAATGTATCTGTGGTGAAGGAATATAACATGAGACCATTAATTTATGTCATGGGCGTGGCCCCTGTAGGCATTTGAGTTTTGACTCATGAGAGAACAAGGAAGTTAAAAAGAGGAGAGGGTTTCTTAAGAAAGAAAGAAAGGAAAGAAAGAAAGAAGAAAGAAAAAAAAAATCACCCAGAAAGATTGAGTGGATTAAGAACTGAAAAGTGGCCATTGGACTTGAATAGAGGCAGGCCACTGGTAAACTTAATGGTAGAAGGTTCAGTGGAATATGAGGGTGGAAGCCAATGACTGAGGAATATGAGAGAGATGGAGGAACTAGACCCCATCTGAATTGCTTAATGTAAGATGGTTTGTTTTTGTTTTTATTATTTGTTTTAATTAATTAATTAATTAATCTTCCTGGCATTCCTCTTCCATCTTCCTCCCTGGCATTCCCTGACAAGGGATCTCATGGACAAAGAATGTGATCAAATTGTAAAAGAAGTACTGTTTTTTTATTAATCTAAGAGAACTTCCCCGCCTTTAATGTTGAGCTTTGATAAAAACTATATAACAGAATACAATTTAGGCCTAATGCCATATTTGAGCTTGCTACTTGTTGCTCCTTGTATCTATGCCTATTGGACATCTCAAACTTGAGGATGAGCTCTTACCATTGCATTGCCAGGAAAAGTGAATGTGAATCTTATCTACTACATCAAGAGTAAAAAAAAAAAAAAAGAGTAAAAGGGATAAGATAGTAAAATATTATCAGTTTGCTCTAGTGCCTGGAACTGAGAGGTTCTAGGCTGCTTAGTCTATGTTTGGTAAATAGCCTGGGCTAGGCTGCTTTTGAGAAATCAAAGAGGAGATAACCCATGTATTTCCCTTAAAGAAAGAAAACCAGAGTCCTCTTGCCAGTCACTGGAGCTAAAAGTGAAAAGAGTAAGCAGGCATAGAATGAGAGAGGACCCTCATCTGAAACTTTGGTACTATCACTTCACCCACTAGTAAAACATAGCCCTGTGAATGTTTGGCTCCGAGCAGGAGGTTGTCCTCCATAAAAAATGACTCACAGTTCATGTACATGGCATTCCCTGCCCCTCATGACTCTTCAAGAAGATCACCAGTAGGTCCTTATCGAGAGACAATATGGTAAATGAAATAAGCCAGTTACACAAAAACAAACACTGCAGGATCCCCCTTATAGTAGTTATCTACAATCGTCAAATTCATAGAAGCAAAGAGTAGAATGGTGGTTTCCAGGGGCTGGGAGAAGGGAGAAATGGCGAGTCGCTAATCAATAAGCATAAAGTTTCAGTTAAGCAAGATAAATAATCTCTAGAGATCTGCTGCACAACATTGTGCATATAGTCAACAATAATGTACTGCACACTTAAGAATTTGTTAAGAGGGTAGATCTTATGTTAAATGTTCTTTCCACAATAAAAATAAAATAAAATAAGATAATAAAATAAAGGACCATGGAAAGACAGCATATTGTAGAGGCATGAGTGAAGCTTATATAAGCAGCTGATTGCAGTTCTACGCCTCAGGAGCCGTGCAGCTTGGCAAGCTCCCTAATGTTTCTCAATCACCTGGCATCTACATTGAAAGACAGTTATGAGGATTAAATTTAACAATATACGTAAAGCATTTAATACAGTGTTTAGCACAGAATAGGTAGTCAATACATTACACACATATACATGTGTATTTATATATGTTTTTATAAACCTGAAGAGTGGGATTCCCCGAACCCTATTCTATTTAAACCACTTATGGAAAATCTATCCGAGAAGCATTGTTTTCACTGTGGGGAAAAAGTGTGTTTCACTGGGGGGAGGAAACTGAGGTTAAGAGAGACTAAACAACTAGATCAAAGCCTGTAATTAATAAGTGGCCATGACGGAATTTGTAATTAGAGCAGGGGTCGGCAAATTACCATCTGCCAGCCAAAGCCAGCCAGCTGTCTGTTTTGTAACTTAAGTCTTATTGGAACACACACCGATTTGTTGTTGTCTGTGGCTGGTTCCACACTGTAGGGGCATAGCGGAGTGCTGTTACAGAGACGGTATGGCTTGCAAAGCCTAAAGTATTTACTATCTGATCTTTCAAGGAAAAGTTTGCCCACCCCTAGTCTAGACTGGAGTAGAACAAAGTATAGTGCACATTGGACTGAGCCCTACCGCCACCCATTTTCAGGGAGACTTCGAGTAATTCAACTGTTCTGTATCTCCCCTTCTCATGTAAACAAAACAAACAAAACAAAAAACAAAAAACAAAAATAAAAAACCCCAACCTTGAGTTTTAACTTGATTAACCACTGTGGTGCATAGTTAGATGCATATGCATATACTCAGTAGGTATCTGAGTATTATGCCCTTAGAAGCAAAACTTTACACCGAATTGGAGTGGTTATAATAATTCATTTTCAGTTACTGCTTTGCTATTCAGTTCTACAAGTATTTTACTGCTGGCTTATATCTTGAAAGTTCTCTTGGGTACCACAATTATGTTGAAGATGCTTGCAAACATTGTCATTCCTTGTCTTAAGACCCCTTTAGGACTGAGCCACCAGCCCTCTTTGTTTGTAGCTTTCTCTGAAGACTCCATATCAAGGAGGGCACAGGGTGATCAGAGCGATGCATTATCACAAAGTCAAATCAGATCCGAGGCAAATGAAGAGTGAAAGAGATTAATGGACTCACTACTTAGAGCACATGATAACCTGGTGATTTGCAGTTTCCTTTCAGAGGGGAAAAGTCGAGCTTGGAAGACTACACGTAGCCTTGTGATAATTTTGCTATGGAAAAGATTTACTGTTCTGCATTTTGCCTTTTTTTTTCTGGACAAATGGGATTGCGTGTTACATGCTTGATTTAAGACTATTTAAATTTTTCTGAATTTAGGACTATCTCCCCTTCCTTCACAATTCCTTATAAATAAATTTGCACAAAATCAAGGGCAGGTGCAAATTGATTTAGATCATTTGTTTCTTTGAAATCAGAACTTCAGATAAAAGGCACCTGTTTCTGATGGCTTTTGCCTGGCTGCCAAATTAGAAAAGAAAAACTGAGTCCCAGCCCCACCATATGCCAACAATGTGACCTCAGCAGAGTCACTGTGCTTCTCTCGCTTTCCTTACAAGCAAGAGGGCGATACAAACAGTAGCTTTCTCGTATGCTTGTTTTAAGAATTAAAAGCAACGATGCTTGGGAGGCACTTGGCACAATGTCGGCCACAGTGTCGACCACAGAGGAAACACTCAATAACTTTACACCAAGACTTGCTCTCTCAATTCTTTAAGACGTGGCATAGTTGAAATGACTGAAGTAATTTTCTTTCCATATGACATTCAACTGGGAAAAAGTGCTGGACAATATATCCTTGGCTCATACGGGAAGCTTAGGGACTGGAGCATTATTTTTTTAACCAACAAAATCCAAACTGAAATAACCTCTGTTTTTGCTGCCATTACAGTGATAGATGTTTGTCCTCTCCTTTACTGCAGCAATACCTGAAAAAGTCCAGGGTACAGTATCAGAAAATTAATTGTTCTGCATAATTTAACAAGAATTTTCAAAATCCTTTACCTCAGAGTTTCCTAACCTGGGCGTCCACAGAATAGCTTTCCAGGGATGCATGAAAGTCCTGGAGTTTTATGTAACATTCTCTGTTTATGTTCATTTTATCGAGAGAAGTTTCATAGCTTTAATAAGATTCTCACTATGGCCTTTGATCTGTAGATCAAAGATAAAATTCTAAGTAGTATCAGAGGGCCAAGAAACTTTTAAGAATTTTGGAATTCTGTGAGTAAAATACCGTATCTAAGAACGCCACATTGTACAATAATTTAACTTTCTTTTTTCAAGTACGACTAATGAAAAAGCACTTTGTAATGTGTAAAAGGCAACAAAACTGCTTAATAAAATAAATAATTACACATTTGTGGCGTTGACGAGCCAGCTAAGTACATTCAGGTGACACTTCTGTGGAACGAAAGCTAATTCATGATAATTTAACAGCACTTTACAATAGATGCTGAACAAACCAGGTAATAAAACATAATCAGCAGAAGCCTTTTAGAAGCTAATGTCAAATATTACCAAAAAATGACTCATATTCTTTAATGATTGTATAGTCTATTCAATTAACCCTTTCCGCTCTTACGGAGAGGCCACAGGATTTGTAAGCCCTCACCACTTTGCTGGTGTGTCCGTGATTTATAGTTGGCTTTACCACACACATAGGCAGCCTCGTGAGAAAAGGTTCCTTCTCTCCTAACCTAAGAAAGTTCCCTGCTTCCTGGGGGTGGTGCTGGAGGTGGGGAAGAGGGGAAGCCAGGGCGGGTTGCAAACAGGGAACTGATCTCCCGGCTCCTCATCTACTGTCTACGGTGGCCCTGAAGAGATGGTGGGGGGCAGCTGCCTCTCTTTGAGTAACTGCTCTCTGACAGTCTCCCCCACACCAAACTTCCCATATACCGGCACTAAGCCCTGGCCCCCTCAAGAAAGCAACACAGTGTGTGGGGAGGACAGAGGTTGTAACCTAATTTACTCATCCTTGTGAACCGTATAAGGGAGGGGTTGGTGTGTGGCTTAGGTCTCCTAAGAGGAGAATATTCCATATGTCCCTTTGTTTGGCTTGTTTCATGTCTCCTAGTTGTGAGCCCGGGCCTCCTTTTTGGGGAAACTCTGCGGTGGCATGCAGGAGGATGTTCCTCCCTTTTGGCCCATCTCATGTCCTGCAAACCGGAGATGAAGGTGTCCGTTCTGTGAATGCAGGTGCTTGGATTCCAGTGCAATCTCCCCAACGGAAAGCAGTGCAGCTGATTGCCTCATTAGTTTTCCTAAAAAGCAAGTCCATTTTGCCATGTTTCTATTTATTTTCTCATTATGTGAAGAAAGGGTAGAATTCCTGTGATTATGCCTTTGACCTTGCCCCTAGCCAAACAACAATATCACCATTATTGTGCTAATAGTATAGAGGAGTGTTTTTCCTACCCCCCCACCCCCCGACCCCCGTCCCCGGTTTATTTTGTCACAAAAAGGTCTATTTTCTGAGATCTGGAAACATTTGAAAAACAATAACTATCACTGCCATGATTTACATGGGAACAAATTGAGGGATTATAAATAGCCGTTATTTACTTCAAGTAGTCTCAGAAATCCAGGCACCGAACTTATTCTAAAACCACCTAACAATATTTTCTACTAAGTCTGTATTTGGAGGCATGACACAGACTATTAATTCCAGTAAGAATTATTTAAAGAAAATTCAGAAGTCTTAGAAGGAAACCCTGTACCTGTTTTTAAATTTTAATTTTCAGGTTAATAAGGAAATGTGATAATAATGCAGCCAGAAAAGCAGTAGTTTTGGAATCACACAGACTCGGGTTTAGATGCTGCTGGATGACAGAGGGGCTGTGACCTTCGTCAGGTTATTTAATCTACTTGGAGTCCCAGTGACCCCCAGCTACCATGCTGATGATAATATCTAGTAATAGATTATTAAAGGATGTAACTGCTGAAAGTCCTGGGCACACAATGTGCATTGCATAAATGTCATCGGATTCAATATACTTTTTTATTTGTAAAGGAAGGTTAGTGTCCAGCATCTATTGCTGCTGATGTGGCCAAGAGGCTAAGTTAAGGCCAATAGTCTATGGTAGAAGACATGTGTACCACTCCTGGGTCCTGGCATTAAGAAGATTGTGAGGGCACCCCCTTGGTCCTTTCCCCACTTCTTGCTGCCTGGCAGATAATGAGGGCTAGCGTAACAACCTGGGCCACACAAGCAGAAGCCATGTGGAGGAGGACAGAGCCATACTACCAGTCTCGGATCCCTGTCAGCTTATGGACTGTTGCATCATCGAGAAATAAACTCCCATCTAGGTTAAGCCACTGTCTTGTCTTGTCTTTCTTTTATTTTCTCTCCCTCCCACTCCCCTTCCCTTTCCTTCTCCCTCTCCCCCTCCCTCCCTCCTTCCTCCCTCCCTCCCTCCCTCCCTCCCTTCCTTCCTTCCTTCTTTTCCTCCTTCCTTCCTCTTTTTCTTTCTAGCAGCTTAGGCTGTACACTCTAACTACTACAAAGTCCAAACACCAGATACAAGGAAAAGAGTAGTCAGGGAAGGTTCAGTTTTTCTTTTCTTAATGAGCCCACCTATTATGGAACCATTAAAATACTTATTAAGAGTAATATGAAATAATATGAAATATGCAATAATGCTTATGTTAGATTTAAAAGGCAAAGTCAAGATTCATAAATATTAGGATCATATTTTATTTTATTTTATTTTATTTATTTTTTTTTTTTTAAAGATTTTATTTATTTATTTGACAGAGAAAGACGCAGCGAGAGAGGGAACACAAGCAGGGGGAGTGGGAGAGGGAGAAGCAGGCTCCCTGCCGAGCAGGGAGCCCGATGCGGGACTCGATCCCGGGACTCCAGGATCACGACCTGAGCCGAAGGCAGTCGCTTAACCGACTGAGCCACCCAGGCGCCCTAAACTTTTATGTTTTAAGATTTTTTTTATTTGAGAGAGAGAGAGAGAGAGAGAGTACATGAGAGGGGGGAGGGCCAGAGGGAGAAGCAGGCTCCCCGCCGAGCAGGGAGCCCGATGCAGGACTCGATCCCGGGACTCCAGGATCATGACCTGAGCCGAAGGCGGTCGCTTAACCAACTGAGCCACCCAGGCGCCCCTAGGATCATATTTTAAAGCACCCAAATGAGGGGGGAGAAAAAGGACTGGAAGAAAATACAACCTATAACCTGTATTTGGATAATAGCATTATGTTACTTTTCTCTTTTTGCTATATTGTCTAAATTTTTCTGAAAAAAATTTATGTTGTTTTTGTACTGGGACATATTTTAAGGCTTTCTAAGGAAATAGTCAATCTGACAAGGATTTCTTTTTGAAGATGTACATCACAACAGCAATTGTTGTTCTCTTCTATTGAGGAGAAATTGGCATCCAACAGTAGGTGAATTAAATAAATTATATGAAGCAACATGATGAAATTTTACAACATACAGTATATTCGTTTGCTAGAGCCACCAGAACTAAATACCACAAGCTGGGTGGCTTAACCAACATAAATTTCTCATAGTTTTGGAGGCTGGAAGTCTAAGATCAAGGTGTCAGCAGGTTTGGTTTCTTCTGGGGCCTCTGTCCTTGACTTGTCGATGGTCACCCTCTTGCTGGCTCTTCACATGGTCATCCTTCTGTACATGTGCACCCCTGTGTCTCTTTGTGTGTTCAAATGTCTTCTTCTAAAGATACCAATCAGATTGGGTTGGAACCCACTTTATTGGTCTCATTTTAACTTAATTACTCCCTTAAAGGCCTTACCTCCAAATACAATGACATTTAGAGGTACTGGGGGTTAGAACTTCAACATACGATTTGGGAGGGGGCACACAATTTAGTCCATGATACACACCATTAAAGGTCATGTTGGCAAGAATACTTAATAGCAGGGAGGAAAGCTTGATGGTATAACATGAAGTGGAAAAAAAACCCAAAAACAAGTTAAAAGTCATTCATGTAGTACAACTTCAAATATATAAAATGTATATAGAAACAAGCTTACCTTCGGATGGCATTTGAGATTCTATCTCAGTATACAGAAGCTGTGGAGCTGAATATACAGACCCCTGGAGATGAAATAAATTAACAGTTGATAGTGACACATACGTTGTCATTTCAAGGAGAGTAAATTTGCTATCCTAAATGATGATAAAGGTGTTACAAAATTAGCATAAAATTTGTATGTATCATAAGTGTACTGAAAGGGCATGCATCAACTTATTAATGTTAACTATCTCTGATTGGGGGTTTATCATGTGATTTTTATTTTCCTTTTTATGCTTTTTCTGTATTTTCTAAATCTTTGCAGTGACTTTATATTACCTTTATAATCAGAAAAGTAACATTTAAAAAAAATGAATCATATACTATAAAGTTCAGGAGAGGCAGTTTCAAGTCATGACTATGGCTACCTGCTGATTTGAAAAAATATAATTCAACAATTCAATTTAAGCACTTGTTCAACATGTCCATGAGTTAGGCTATGAGTCACTTTTCCAGAATTTAGAGATAGAGAGATTTTCAAGAGAATATACTCATTCTCTCACACCTCACTATGTAGTTGAAAAAAATGATGCATAAATTTAAAAAATGTGGGTATGTGGACACAGGGACAAAGAGTCAGGAATGATTGATCCTGTCTTGGAGGGCCATGGAAAGCTATATAGAGAAGTAGAAGCATGTGAATTCTCCTCCAAGAATAAGTGGGGGTTTGCTTGATGGAATGAATGAGATTCCAGTGAATGGAGTGATATTGACATTTTAGACAGAGACAACCCCACGAGCAAAGGCACAAGGTGTGTTTGGAGAATGGGAAGGTACCTGGTGCAGCTGCAAAATTTAGTACTGGAGTGGGGCTGGACATTCAGTAGGAAGAGCTGAATCCCATTCTAAGGAGTTGTACATTATCCAATAGGCATTATACTGTAGGTAGGCAGGTGTGTGGAATATTGTTGAAATAGTGCAATCATGATGTCACGAAGGCTGGGCCTGAGGTACTGAGGGTAGAATGAAAAAGAGGGAACAGAAGCCAAGTGGTTTCAGTTTCTGAGGCAAAATGAGCAGTTGATCCATGGAGTGAGAGGGGAAATGAAATGGAGGAATCAAGGACGCTTCTGAAACCTTGTCTGGGCAATTGAGTGAATAACCATGCCATAAGCCAAATAGGAAAGGCAGGGAAAAACTAGAAGTTTGGGTCCCCTGTGAAATTACCTGAAGCCCATGGATCATCTTCAATATGTATCTATTGGCCTTGACTCTGAATGCTGGTCCAGGCCCACTCCACCACTACCCCGTGAGGCCAGACACACCATATGGTGACATCCACAGTCTGTTCTTACTGAACATTTTTTTCGGGCATCTTCATCACTCACCTGTACCTACCAGCTTTGTACCATGGGGTCCCAGAATGCTCCGAATGAGCAAGAAGATCAGCCCAATTCAGGGTAATAGAGAAAAACAAAAAACAAAGAAATAGGAGAGACGAACAAAAAATCACCAGTTATCCTAAACATATGGGGATAAAATCACCACAAAAAGCTAAGACAAACCTTTAGTGTAAGGTTAGCATAATCCAATCCAATTAAAACAAACAAGAAACACACTGGCCCTGATTGTGAAAATCTGCTAGTCAAGGCAGGTAACACTTCATAAGGAGAGTTACAGATAAAGCACCCCAAAACTGAATTTCTTGAGGCCAGATGTCAGCCCATTTAACTGTGTGTAAGTGAGAAGTGACCCATTAGAAAATAGACAGAGCAGGATCCTTTCCCCCTGGCCTCCCATAAATACAATTGCACACTAAGAGCAACAAAAAACCTACACAAAGTACCTCATGACTTTGACTATCAGGCTATTGCTGCTCTATGGGGTACTAAGCTTTGTCGCAAGACATGATGTCATGTAATCCTCACAGGGATCGAGTGAGCTGATTGTTGTTAATGTAGCCATTCTAGAGATGGTGGCTGGAAGCTCAAAGGTTAAGCTTTTCCAAGACCGAATGCACACCTGTCTACGAGATCCCTAGCAAGAAGTAGAGACAGTGAGCTCCTCCAGCGGTAGAGACAATGCTTTTCTTTTTTTTTAAATTTTATTTTATTGTATGTTAATCACCATACATTACATCATTAGTTTTTGATGTAGTGTTCCATGATTCATTGTTTGCGTATAACACCCAGTGCTCCATTCAATACGTGCCCTCTTTAATACCCATCACCAGACTAACCCATCCCCCCACCCCCTCCCCTCTAGAACCCTCAGTTTGTTTCTCAGAGTCCATAGTCTCTCATGTTTCGTCTCCTCTTCCGATTTCCCCCACTTCATTTTTCCCCTCCTGCTATCTTCTTCTTTTTTTTTTTAAACATATAATGTATTATTTGTTTCAGAGGTACAGGTCTGTGATTCATCAGTGTTACACAATTCACAGCACTCACCATAGCACATACCCTCCCCAGTGTCTATCACCCAGTCACCCCATCCCTCCCACCCCCCACCACTCCAGCACCCCTCAATTTGTTTCCTGACATTAAGAATTCCTCATATCAGTGAGATCATATGATACATGTCTTTCTCTGATTGACTTATTTCGCTTAGCATAATACCCTCCAGTTCCATCCACGTTGTTGAAATCTTGCCATTTGAGACAATGCCTTTCATCCTCACACTTGAACTCCTGGTACAATGCCTGGGACTCGTTCTTGAGAAAAGAACAAGTGGACAAAAGACTTAATTAAGGAAAAAAGAAACCGTCCCCAAATGTGCACATATTTTTGCCACATGATGCTACTTCTTAAAAGAGAATGAGATACTTTTAGTCAGGATGCTAACTTTGGACATTTTATATTGCTGAAAGAAAAAAAAGGTTTCTTTTCATCTGTAGATGCCTTCACATTATCCTATCAAGGTCACATTTTCCCTTTCCACATCACTCAGTGCTTTTTTGGTTTTATATTAGCTTTGTGCTGAAAATTGAAATTGAAATATTAGAACTCAGTCGGGGAGCACACTAATTTAATTAAATATTAAAAGCCAGCTGGTTTTATGTTATGTGGGCAAATTAGAGAATTAATGATTTGGTACACTTTCTTGTTCCTGTCAAGCTACAAGAACATGAAGAATAGCTCATTCTTACCCAGTTACAAAAGGTGAGATTGAAAAATTAGGTCTGCTTTATTAAAGTGTTTCCACCTAGAGTCTTTTGAGAATAGGGCAACTTACTTATTTATAAAATGCCTCAGAAGGCACAAGCCCTGGGCCAGTGTGAAAGAACCTGACAGACCTTAGTATTAGGCACCTCTAGTAAAGCCTCACCTGGGAAATCTTATCTGCTTGAGAATCTTGAAGTACTATCATTTTGTGCAGTCAGGTTTGGAGTCAACTGGGTGCCTGTTGATGTCAATTGACTCTGTAAGCTGATCCACTCCTGTATGACTTGAAAAATATTTTCTCAGAAACATGCAGTGTGAAATGAGGTAATGAGAGTAACATGAAGTTGGTAGAAGTGACTTTCGGTCATTAATAGTTATCTACCGTACTACAGATTTCCCAGGTTTCTTAGTCCTATGAGTCTACACACATACACACAGTGTACAACATAATAGAACAAGAGCAGAGATTGCTCTGTTTACCCCAAGGCCAGATGCCAGACTATGTGTCTAGTGGGCTTGGTTTTTAAATTTAGGATTGCTCTCTTATTCCATATCTTTTCCATTTTCCCCTTCCATTCTTTTCCTCTTGTCACCTTTTACACCAGAAAATTGAGAAGAGGGCTTTTTGAGAAGCTACACGTTAAAGGGGAAGATCCTGTAGAACTCAGAACAGGTCACTTATTCTCTTTCTCAGTTTTCTTCCTTGACACAAAAATAATTGGACTAAATAATAATAAAAGTAATTATTATTGGATTAAATAGTAATTATTATTATTGGACATGATGTCATGTGTGCATTCTGTGTCATAAATTCTATGTCATAAATTCTATGACATGTGTCATGTGTGAATTATCGTCCAAGAATAAGTGGGGGTTTGCTTGATGGAATGAATGAGATTCTGGTGAATGGAGTGATATTGACATTCCAGACAGAGACAACCCCACGAGCAAAGGCACAAGGTGTGTTTGGAGAATGGGAAGGTACCTGGTGCAGCTGCAAAATTTAGTACTGGAGTGGGGCTGGACATTCAGTAGGAAGAGCTGAATCCCATTCTAAGGAGTTGTACATTATCCAATAGGCATTATACTGTAGGTAGGCAGGTGTGTGGAATATTGTTGAAATAGTGCAATCATGATGTCACGAAGGCTGGACCTTCATCATATATATGTCATATATATGGCATAAATATGTGCACATTTGGGGACAGTTTCTTTTTTCCTTAAATTAATGATAATAATTATTATTATTTCTGCTTCTAAAAGGATGATGGTAAGTGCTTCAGTTATATATTGCTGTACAACAAAACTTTGTGGCCTCAAACAACAACCATTTTATTTGTGACAATTCTGCAACCTATACTGGGCCCAGTTCGGTGGTTCTTCAGATGGTTTTTCCAATGGTTACTCATGTGGCTGCATTCGGTTGTGGCCCATCTGGGGTTAGGCTTGGCTAGGCTGGTGGAATGGTAGGGACTCTATTCGTGTAATCTCAGGGACCTTCTCTCCATGGGCCTCTCCACGGGGTCTACCCACCATGGTCTCTTCAGTAGAGTAGCTAGACATCTTGTGAGGTGACTCAAGGCTTTCAAGACGCAGACACAGGCTGTCAGGTCCAGAACTCACACAGCAACACATTTACTAAATTCTCTTGGTTAAAGCAAACTATAGTTTCCTTTAAAATTGAAGGGGAGGAGACTATATAAAGGTGTGAACATGGAGGGTGGGGTTCACTGCCAATGTAACTGATTACCTCAGTAAATTTAGAAAATATTCTGCTAGTTTAATATCGATACCTTCTACATGTAGTGTTATTTCCAGAATCATGTTTTGAAAAGCTGTAGTTTTTAAAAAATGATCATCACTGACAAAGTTAAATTATTGTGCCTAGAGGTTGTGTCATGCTATTTCCATTCATGAAGAAAACTCCTTTATAATATTTTCCCACATTACCATAATTGTTTTTGCTTGCTTAAAATGACTGGTAACTTGACTATTTTAGATGGGTAAAGCTTTGGATAATTTTTAACTGACAACCTTAACTTGATTTAACTGAGGGATAAAGCTCCATGCATAAGAGCATATATTTTGTACATGACTCAGAAAAAACTCCTTGTTAGAGCATAGCCAAACCTAGCATGATTTCTTGACTTCTCTCAGTAGCCAGTCATCTTTCTAAAATGTATGTCTGATTATATTACTTCTCATGGCTCTTTATTTCTTCTGGATAAAGCCTATATCTTTTAAGATTGTTTTTACCACTACCCAAGACCTCACCTATCCTCCCCCATAGCCTTCTTTTTTTTAGAGAGAGAGAGAGAGGGCGCATGCACACCTGTGGAGTGGAGGGGGGGGGGGAGGAGGAGCAGGGGGAGAGAGAGAATCATCAGCAGACCCAAAGATGTGGGACTCTATCTCACACCCCTGAAATCATGATCTGAGCTGAAATCAAGAGTCGGACACTTAACTGACTGAGCCACCCAGGCATGCCCCCCCCCCCGCCCCAACCATATGCTTCTTTTTGGCTTGAATATTTCCGAATTAATTCTCAAGTCTTAGCTTATACAATGCTTATCCTAGGAAACTCTCCCTGACTCTCAGTCATATTACATTCCTCGCATATGTACCCATAGAATCCTAAACTTCCCCTCTACTAGCACTTAACCACACTATACTATAGTTTTCTGTTTATCTTCTGTACCATTCTCCCCCACTAAACTCTAAGCTCTGTCAGGATAGATACCATGTTTATTTTGTTCTTGTATTTATAACATTTAATATGAGTATAGGAATACCATAAATACTTGCTGAGTGAGCGATTGAATGAATACATCTTAGGACTACAGCATCAGTAGCCTGGTGTTTTTAACTCCTCTCACTCAAGTCTGCAATATGGAAATAATATTTGGTTTTCCTGTTGACTTTAACTGCTCACTCTCAAACCTCAGATCTCTCTTTTCAGTGCCAATGGTGTGAATAGTAATGGATAGAAGCCCTCTGAGGATATTTATTTATTTATTTTCTTTTTTCTTTTTTTTTCTTTTTTGAGAGAGAAAGAGAGCAGGGGGAGCGGGAGAGGAAGAAGCAGGCTTCCCGTGGAGCAGGGAGCCCCATGAGGGGCTCCATCCCAGGACCCTGGGATCACGACCTGAGCCGAAGGCAGACGCTTAACCGACTGAGCCACCCAGGAGCCCAGGATATTTATTTTTAATAAGAGAGTGCTTTGAAATCCACACAAAACTCTGATTGGTAGATTTAGACACTATAATAAAGGATAGTTTAAAAAAAAATCAGACAATGCCAAACCAGAGTTTGGCATTATTTTGGACACAGACTGGTTTAGTTATGACCATGTCGTAAGAGACTTACTGACATTTGTGGGAAAGAAGTTTCCTAGTTCTCAAGAAAGAGCCACAAAAAAGCTGAAAGGCAAACTTTTTCTATAAAGGGGCAGACAGAAAATATTTTAGGCTTTGTGGGCTATGTATAGTTATTCAACTCTGCTCTTATAGTGTGAAAGCAGTTATAGACAACATGTCAATGAATTAGAGGGTGGTCCAGTATAACTTTCTTTATAAAAACATGTGACAAACTACATTTGGACTGTGGATTGTAGTTTGCCACCCCTTGACAAACAGTGTGAGAAGAGGCTCTTTCTTCCATTCCAAGGTTGAAACTGACATCCAGAGGAGGACAGGGATGAAGAAAACAGAGAAGCTGTACCCCACTCAAACCAAATCTGATTACAACACTAACTCTGGACTTTTTCAGTTACTTTAGTCAATAAATGCTCTTTATTGTTTAGACCAGTTTGGAATGGATTTTCTTATATTTACAACCCAAAGCGTTCTGATAAAGGAATTCAGCAAGTTCAAAATAACATGAAAAATCAAGGGCAAACATGAACACATAAGCTTGTATCCTGGGGCTGACAGACTCGTCCTAAGAATGAGAATTTTCTGGTTGAACCTGAGACAAGCTGAAATATGCACAGAGTCAGATTGTTCCTTGGGAAAAAAATGTGGCAACACCTGAATCACTGGCATAATCATTTGGGCCCAATTTCTTTGAAATAAAGAAAAGAAGTTGGAGTTCCATTTCTTTCACATAATCACAGTGGATAGGCTAGGACCTAAAATAGATTCTCAATGTATACTTGGTGGTGATTGATTTCTTGCTTCAAAATCTCCTTTGTTTTTTGAAGTGAGGTTAAAAATATTTTTGCTACATGGATAAAGAGAGATATTCACTTTTATGTTACTGGATATAAAGAAAGCAAAGCAGACATCCTCACCCAAGATATATTGTAGGTCAGAGAGAATGTTTTTGCTTTTAAGATTATTGCCAGCATATAGCTGTATTTTAGTAGTTACTGAAAAAGAAAAGTGTAAGCAAAATACAAGCTATTTGATGTTTGAAAGACAAAAGAACTTAGAGGGAACATAAAAATACCATTTTTTAAAAATATATAATTTTAAGGTGCCTCATGGTCTAAAAGCTGTGGTGAGGATAATTAGATGAAATCTCCTTAAAATGAAGAGAAATGTAGATGTAAGTCTCCTGGATGAGCATATTCTCAGTACTCAAAATGAAGAAAGCATTTTTTTAAAAAAGATTTTATTTTTATTTATTTATTTGAGAGAGAGAGCGAGCAGGAGCAAGGGGAGGGGCAGAAGGAAAGGGAGAGAGAGAATCCTGAGCAGACTCCCCGCTGAGTGTGGAGCCTGGACTGGGCTTGATCCCACCACCCTGAGATCATGAGCTGAGCCGAAACCAAGTGTTGGACATGCAACCAACTGCGCCACCCAGCCGCCCCTGAAGAAAGCATTTTAGCTGAAAGTTACTCAAGGCACACACATCATAAAAAGAGATACCACTCCTGACAACAAAAGAAATTAGCCCACAAATGAACAAAACCAAATTGTAGCAGTTTTACTTTTAGACTTCGGGGTTTATACTGAAGAGTTTAAATAAAATCAGTGCAAAGGGCTTTGAAAAGTCAGTGATTCTGAAAAAACAAACAAACAAACAAACAAACCTGACTTGAGGAAGTGATTGTAATTCAAACAGAAGTTGCCATCCGTTGATGAGTTATTGGCAAAAGCTCCTCTTTCAGGGAGCTGCTTGCCAATCTCAGTGTCTGGCCACCAAGCTAGCCTCAACATCCCCTTCATGTCATGATCTTGGCATGGCTTTTTTCCAAGGGGCTGCCAAGGAACAGCATCCTTTTTTTTTTTTTTTTTAATTTTATTTATTTATTTGACAGAGTGAGACACAGCGAGAGAGGGAACACAAGCAGGGGGAGTGGGAGAGGGAGAAGCAAGCTTCCCGCTGAGCAGGGAGCCCGAAGCGGGGCTCGATCCCAGGACCCCGGGATCGTGACCTGAGCCGAAGGCAGACGCTTAACGACGGAGCCTCCCAGGCACCCCGGAACAGCATCCTTTAACCGATGCATTAACAGTAAGTCTTGGAGCAGCTGGTTGTGCACATGCGCATCACAAGACATGGCTTCACAACTGTAGTTTTTAAGACTGAGCAGAATTATTAATCGAAGAAATGAAAGATACTGTAAGATAAAATGTAATTATGCCTGGAGGATTCAGGCTTTAGCTGTAGTGTTTGCTGGAATAAAGCCACTGATGAAAATGTTTGAGTGGCGCACCTGTTGGGCACCGTTTCTCTCCATTTCCTGCTTTCTTGCCAGAAAACAAAACAAAACAAAAAACACAAAAAAACCCAAACTCCGACAACACCTGAATTCTGCTGTCATTTGGGAAATGCAGGGAAAGTGTCCATGTGCTTAATCGATTTCTATTTTGCACATGTATTAATTGTTGAGCTCTCCGGAGCGTCTGCTCCATTAGAAATCACAGGTGGATTCTACCTTCACACTGTGAAATTGGGCTAGGCTAGCAAATTCTGTAACTAATCTGAAAAACTGGGTGCCCATAATGCACTTGTAAAATAACGATTTCTCTCGTTATTCTTCCCAGTTCCCCTCCTCTCCCTACTTCCCATTGTTTCGCCTTCCTCCCGCTCTCCTTTTCTTCCTAAAACAGCCATGTTACTGAATACTAATGAGGCAATTCTTGGCCCTACCCCATTCATTTATTTTCAGGCAATTAATTCAACTTTCTAACATCTAGCCAGAATGTTATGCAGGTAATTTGTGGGTCTGCTTAATTTCTCAGGACCCTGTGGTTATCAGCCAGTAAAGCTCATTGTGTAGATGAGATAATCCAGCTGGTAGGCAGGTTTGATTTCCACTGGTAATACCATCCCTTCATTAAAGCCACTGAGTCCTTGAGCTTGGCAAGCATCCCTTGTTGCATACTTCACTTTCTGATTACAAATGGTTTGCAGCTTCTACATGTTTGCCTCAAGAGCTCATTTTCTCCCCTGAAGGACACCGGGTCTGATGGCATCATTAGCAGTTTTTCAACATAAAATTTCACAGGGCTGTGATAGCCCTTGCCGGCTCTCAGATGTTGTGTATTTGTGACCAAGGCAAACCAGTGCATTCACTCATCCATCCTGAAAGCATATGGAAAGCAGCATAATAGGTTCTTTGGGAGGCTGGGAGAAGGGGAAAAAATAAAAGGGAAAAAACAATTCCTGCTCTCGAGGAATCTGCTGTGACCTTGAAGCGGTGACCTATCCTGCTCATTGCTAGGCATATAGGTGCTCATTAAATCTGTGTGATTTTCTCCTATGAATGAATAAGTCAGATTGCAGGGTGGGAGAAAATAAAACATATACATGTGAAATATCTTAGAGAGTAATTATGGAACAATGTATGATTTGTGGCAAGAAAAAAGATCTTTAAAGCATTTGCTGAGGGCAATTAAATGATGGTGTGGGGTAGTCTTCTTTGGCCTCAGTTTTCTCATTTGTAAAGTGGGTTAAGTCTATGTCACAGGATTGCTGTCATGATGAAGTAGAAACAATAAGAGACAAGTTAGCACAGTGCCTAAAATATAATAAACAATAAATAATAGCAGGTATTATTTTTATTAGTTTGGAATGAAAGGAGATTTTTAAAACATGAAGATGGAAAAGGATATGTAGGATAGTCAAAAGTTTTGAGGCATTGGGAACAAATGTAATAGAAAAATGGCAAACCACTGAAGATTTTTGATCAGAGGCAAGAAACTGATATTTAAAGACAATATTACAAAAAGACACAAGGCTTACTGTATTTAGGCAGGGAAACTAGCTAATAGGATACAATGATGGGTGAAAAGGAGAAAGCGTGGCTGAAGAAATGAGAAAGAGAAGGTGAATGTGGAAGCTATTACAGAGGAAAAACCGGCAGAACTCAGTAATTGATTGCAAATGAGATGGTGTTGGTGGAGAATATAAGAAAAAGGTAAGTCAAAGATAGGGAGATAAAGATCATCCAGAATCGGAAGCAAGGTGGTTCCACTGATAGTGATGGATTAATAGTAAAGAGTTTATTTAGGGGCAAAATAAGGCAAATTGAAATATAAGATGAAATATAAGGTAAGGTGAAATTCTTTTTTTTCTTCAGGTTTTCTTTATTTTATTTTATTTTTTTTACGGTTGTGAAAGTTGTTTTGTCCTTCACATCTTAGATATTGTACATTTCTGTTTATTTTTTTAATTAATTAATTTTTTATTATCATGTTCACTTACTATCTTCCTGTTTTAAAAATCTCCTTTCATTCCAAACTAATAAAAATAATACCTGCTAATTATTTATTGTTGATTATATTTTAGGCACTGTGCTAACTTGTCTCATTGTTTCTACTTCATAGTAGATAGCATATAGTACATCATTAATTTTTGATGCAGTGTTCAACGATTCACTAGTTGGATATAACACCCAGTGCTCATCACCACACGTGCCCTCCTTAATACCCACTACCCGGTGAAATTCTTTTAAACTAGATCTCTATGGATTTATTTTATTTTAATTTGCTTATATCAGAAAGCTTCTGTATGTTTTGAAAAATTCATAGTCATATAACTACCAGTACAACTGCACTGCCCCTCCCCCCCCCAAGTCCTCTCATCCTGCCTTTGAGCCTTCGACACCTCTCCCCAACCTAACCTCGGGCAATAACTGATAGTAAAAATTTGTCTTCATCTAGTTGAGCCTTTTCAAGATGGAAACATACAGTGGATAGCCTTTTGAGTGTCTTTTTTCATCATGCGTGTGGCATTTGAGATCCATCTGTGTTATACCAACAGCTTATTCCTTACTATTGCTGAATAGTTTGTTTATCCATTCACCGGCTGAAGGATTTTGGAGTGGTTTCTAGTTTTAAAGTACTATAAATAAGGTTGTTTAAACATCTGCATACAGGTTTTTGTGTGATCATAGTTTTCTTTTTTCTTGGGTGAATATCTAGGAGTGGAATTTCTGGGTCAAACAGTATAACTTTATAAGAAACCTGCAAATCAAATTGCAAAGTGGCTATCCCATTTTGCATTTCCTCCAGCAATGTATGAGTGTTCGAATTGCTTTGCATCTTCATCAGCATTTGGAATTGTCAGTTTTGTTTCTGTTAGTCATTCAAATAGATGTGTAGTAGTATCTATTTAATTGTGGTTTTAATTTGTATTTCTCTAATGATGAGTTCTGTTGAGCATCTTTCATGTGCTTAATTATCATCCTTATATCTTCTTTGGTGAAGTGTCTGTTCAAATCATTTCCACTTTTTTTTTTACGGGTGTTCTTATTGAGGGTTTTGAGAGTTCTTTAAATACTCTTCTAATAAATTTTTTTGTCAGATGTGTGGATTGCAAATACTTTCTTCCAGTATATGGCTTTTTTTTTCATTTCCACAACAGTGTCTTTCTAGAGCCAAAGTTTTAAATTCTGATGATGACCACCAGTCTATCAATGCTTTTCTTTTACGGGTCATGATTTTAGAGTAATATTTAAGAACTCTCATTGTTCTAACATCACTTGTGTAAAAGACTATCCTCTTATACATTTTAGTTGCTTTTGCACATTTGTTAAAAATCAATTGGCCATATTTGTATGGATCCATCTCTAGACTTGATTCTGTTCCATTCATCTATGGGTGTATCCTTTCATCAATACCATGCTACCTTGAATATTGGAGTTTTAAAATAAGTCTTGGGGCGCCTGGGTGGCTCCATTGGTTAAACGTCTGCCTTTGGCTCAGGTCATTATCCCAGGGTCCTGGAATCCAGCCCCGCATCTGACTCCCTGCTCAGCGGGAAGCCTGCTTCTCCCTCTGTCCTCTGGCTTCACTCCCTTCCTCCCCCTTGTGCTCTCTCTCTCAAATAAATAAATAAAATCTTTTTAAAAAATAAGTCTTGATATCAGGTGGTGTAAGCCCTCTAACTTTCAAAATAGTTCTGCCTATTTTAAGGTTCTTTGCATTTTGATAACAATTTTACATTAGTTTATCTGTAATGACAAAACATTCTGATGGAAGTTTGAATGGGATTGCATTGAATTCACAGGATAGTTTTTGGAGAATTGACATCTTAACAATATTAAGTCTTTTAACCCATAAATACAGTATATATAGCTCCCTTTATTTGTTTAATCAACATTTTGTAGTTTTCAGTGGACATAACCTGAATATATTTTGTTAGATTCATATCTATGTATTTCATTTTTTGGTGCTGTTTTAAAGAATACTATTTTGTAATTTTGGTTTCCGATTCATACCATATACTAGTGTATAGAAATACAATTGATTTTTTATATCCTGTAACCTTGCTATACTCATTAATTCTAGAGGACTTTTTGTAGATTCTTTAGAACTTTCTGTGTAGACAATCATGCCATCTGCAATTGAGATGGTTTCATTTTTTTCTTTCTCATACATGTGCTTTTTATTTCTTTTTATTGCCTTACTGCACTAACTAGCACTTTCAGTATTGTATTGAGTAGAAGTGTTAAGAATGGACATCCTTGCCTTGTCCCAATCTCAGAGGGAAAGCATTTAAGTTTGCACTATTAGATATAATGTTAGATGTAGATTTATGTAGAGGCTCTTGATCAGGATGAGGAAGCGTCCTATTATTCTGAGTTTGCTGAGAGTATTTTATTCTTTTGTCATGAATGAATGTTGCATTTTTATCAAATGTTTTTATTGCATATATTGAGATGATCATATGGTTTTTCTTCTTTAAACTGTTAATATCCTGAACTACGTTGATTTCTCAGTGTTGACCTGACTTGCATTCTCAGCATAAAGCCCACTTTGTTATAATGTATTATCCTTTTTACATATTGGTAGACTCAATTTTGATAACCTTTTATTCAAAATTTTTGCCCATTTTCATGAGGAATGTTGATCGGTTCTTCTTTTCTTTTCTTGTAATACGTTTGTCTGACTTTGTGATCAAGGTAATGCTGGCCTCACAAGAAGATTTGATAAGTATTCCCTCCTCTTCTATTTTCTGGAAAAAATTGTGTATAATTCATATTAACTCTTCTTTAAATGTTCCATAACATTTTCCAGTAAAACATCTGGGCATGGAGTTTTCTTTGCTGGAAGGCCTTTAACTACAAAATCAATTGGGACCATTCAAGTTACGTATTTCTTCTTGAGTGAGTTTTTATAGTTTGTATCTTTTGAGGGGTTCATCCATTTTATCTAAGTTGTTGAACTTATGGACATAGAGTTATTAATAATATTCCCTTATTATCCTTTTATATTGTAATATTTATGAAGATATATCCTCTTAATTTCTGATATTGGTACTTTATGTATTCACTCTCTTTTTCTTGGCCACTCCAAGCAGAGATTAATAAGTTTTACCACTCTTTTCAAAGGACTACATTTTTGGTTTTATTTATTTCTCTGTTTTCTTGTTTTTAGTTTTCATTTTTTCCCCACTCTTACATTTATTATTTCCTTTCTCCTGCTGGTTTTGGATTTAATTTGCTCTTCTTCTAGTTTGTTAATGTATAAATTTAGGTTCTTGATTTGGGAACTTACTCTCTTTTTCAATATAAGCCTTTCTTGCTACATGAAAATACAGCAGAGAATATTTGAGTCATCAGTACTACCCAGTTAAACTTAAGCATATAGATAAATTCAATCCGAATGGAGTCTCCTTCAGTCAAGTGTTTCCCGTAGTTTCAATTACACAAAAGCAGCAAAGAATTATGTGAATTCTACCACAAAATTAATTCAAGTGCTTCTTGAATATGAAAATAAGATTATCACTTTGGAAAGAGACAAGAGAAATGAGTCCCAGACAGCACAGTTCGGTCCACTAGACACAAAAAAACCAGGTTCCTAAGGACATTTTCAGGATCAATGAATCTTGAGGTTAAAAAACTTAAAACTGCAATATATGAAACTTATAAAAAATGATACACTTCATCCAGACTGTAGAATCAACAAGAATTTAATAAAGTTAATCAAATAATTGTAGTTCAATTGCACATAAATTTGAATTGTTTTCCCATTAAAGAGTGCTTGTCTGTAAATTATTGCAGGGAAAGCCATTTTCAAGTTAATGTTTCTACCATTAGAAAATACAAAGGGCATTTTCATTAATTAGACACAGCTCTCTTTCCTCCTAGTTTATCATTACCTTTGCTAGGTGGAATCAGTTTAGTACTCAAATTTATTGACATGTGTGATTCAATGACACTATTTGTTTAGAGTTCATCATATACCTGGTGGAATAAACTCATTAAGAATAAATGAATAGTTATGTAGTCATCATCTAAAATGAGCAGTGCTGTTCTCCAGAGTCATTATAATGAATATGAACACAGCTGGAATAAAAGTCTCTGTGAAGGTTACAGGCTTTATTCTGAAATATTTAAGGCTGCAGCTTTCTTATTATTTGAAGGCCCCTTGTTCAGGAAAAAGAACTTGACCTCCCTTTAAAGAGATTATTACATGCATTTTACTTGCCATTTTTTCAAGGCTACACACATTCTGCGTGGTATCTCAGAAAGTATGGGAACATGGAAAAGCTAGGATTAGACTGGCTGTTTTTGTTTGGTCAATTTTCTGTATTCAAGAAAGGGTCTGGAGAAGAATGACCTTTGTATGTTCTGATGGCTACTAAGTAATTGACGTTGTCAGGATGCAAGATTCCTCTGTCTTCATCCCTCTCCCTGATTTCCCACTGTTCCCTTAAGAAAGAGGAATAGTTCAGTTAGCCAACATATTAAAAAAAAAAAAAAAGGAAAAAAAAGAAAGAAAGAGGAATGGTGTGCAGCATGAAAGGGTGAATTTCACCTTTTTGTTTTCAAGATTTACAGTCCAGATTGGAATTTGGTTCTACAATGCTTTTTAGTATCTAAGGGTAGCCGAGGATATGACTGAATATGTAAACAAGGGTGGAGACTATTCTACACCAGTGAATAGAACTAGTGTTCAAAAACTCTGCTTTGGAATTGTGCAAATACAAACAATATTCCAGAACCTTGCTTTTTAAACCAACAGTCACCAATATGTTGTTATGACATGCATGCTCCATATCAATTAAAGGAATGTTTAAAATCAGGAGGTAAACTCAATAATAAAAGGAATTGCATTTTATCTGTGCACAAAGCTAGTCCACTTTTCCAGAATTTGATAGCAGATTAGCCCATTTCATAGTTAACACCAATGAGGAAAAGTCAGGAGTGAGATAAGGGTTTAACAGCTGATTCAGTATCACTTTGTTATATGTTCTGCAACTTTACCATGGGGGTCAAATCCTGGGTAAGTGAATGATGAAATGCTGTGTTTTGAAGGATTTCCTGGGATGCAAGATGACTTTTCTTCACCTCCTCCTTCCCCTACCTTTCAAGCCCTCTGAAAAATTCACCAGGACATTTTTTAGAATATAGTGATGATCAGTTTATTAAGTATGATGGAAATAGGGTCAAAGTGTGAAGCTTCATTTAAGTAATATCCTTCTTCATGACATTGTGTATCAAACAAGTGAATGTTTATGCTTTTTGAATTCCTGTTAATAAACATTAAATATTATTTATTTAAGTGGTAATACTTCATTAGGCATAAAAATTAAACATTGAACCAAATAGAAATTAAATGTAAATAATTACGTCTATTAATGAAAAAATTCAAGGAAAGGACGGAGGTGAGGAATATATTCTGTAACCAATTTTTTTCTTTTATAATAAGATCATGATGTCGTGTTACCTGTATTCACTCTCACTGGTGCCTTTATTCTCTGTGTTCCCTCCTTTCTCCCTCCTTTCTGGTTTTCCCTTCCTCCCAATCCCTGATGCCTAGTTTCTGTTGTCAAATACAGCTACAGATTAGTGCCTCTGTCCTCTCCTGAGACTTTCCACAATGCTCTTGTCTTCCCTGCGGGGTGAAAACTACACCGATTACCACTCTAAATATTCATGTATTTGTTAAGTCATGGTTTTAGTGAGCTGAGTACTGAGTCTATTGCCTAAAAAATCAAACCGAAAATCAAGAGAAGCTTTTCACATTAATAGTCAGGTGGTAATATGCACAGGAGAGAACCATTTATTGTTCCTCATTCATTCATTCACTAGTTAACTCATTCATTCAATAAATGTGTATGTTGCTGGCACTATGTGTTTAGCAGATGCAAGGGACTGGGGATATAAAAAGAAATAAGGTTCAATGGAAGATTACAATGAGTTTTATAGTTATTTTTCTTTGAGAAATCAGGAGAAACTTAAGCACAAACAGATCAAAAATGGAATGAATGAATATCCTGAAGGTAGGTAAGTGTGGTTTGTGAAGTGAAACGTCCATCGTGGTCTCTCCTCTCTCCACAAGACTTACTCAGAAGGTGTGAAGGGAGGAGAGTAGAGTAGGTTAAAGCCCTCAGGCTCCCCAGCCGCTGCTGTATTATCCAAGTCCTGGCTTCCTCATTTACTGCCCACAAAATGGTAGGATTCCTGAGGGTAGAGAATTTTGTCTGTTTTGTTCACTGATATAGCCTAAGTGCCTGAAACAGTAGGTGCTCAATAGATTTGCAAAGAATATTTGATCAATGAACTGACCTTGGGTTGTAGCTTCACTTCTCTTTCTCCGTTTCCTCATCTGTAAAATAAGGCTAATGATAGCAACTACCTAGTAGAGTTTGAGCATTAAACGAGGATGTAAAGCTTAGAAGAGTGTCTGGCACGGGGTCAGAGCTCAACAACTGTGAGCTGTATGGCTCTTCAACAACTGTTTATCATGCACTTGCCAGGCCTTGTGATGGGCAATGAGTACTCATATGAGAGTGATACATGCACAGTCCTTGCCTTCCAGTGGGAGCAAGGGGCACAGACATTAAACAAACACACATGCATAATTATAGTGACAAACTGGGATGAGTGCCAGAAAGGAAAAAAAAAAAAACAACACAGGAGATCCTAGCAAGGAGGACTTTACTGGGTGATGAGTCAGGGGAGGTGTCGTTAAAGAATGATATCTGTACTGATACTTGATAGTTGAGAATAAATTAGTTCAGAGTAGGTGGGAGGAGGGCTCCATACACAAAAGGAATAGGGATGCATGGGTGGAGGCCCCAAAGCAAAAAAGAGATTGATGCCTTCAAGAAGGAGTGCTATGAGCAGGGACAACATATCTCCAGATTTTTATATGAGAGAAAGACTCCTTTCTCATTAAGACCAAAGGTAAAAGCAAACTTTGATGTAGAGAAAGTATATATTTAAGTATGTCAATTTAATATTTATTAATGGCATAAACTTCTTAGCTCTTGTAATATATTTGGAGAGAACAAGTTGGCTAAATATGTTTAATTATTTTTAAAATTTTTGATTCATAACTTATGATTATTTTAAATTTAAATTCAGTTTATTTAAGTACTTGGTATTATGTCATATTTGAGAAAGTTACCTCACAAGGATCTGTCCATTTATTTTTTTTTTTATTTTTTTTTTTAAGACTTTATTTATTTATTCATGAGAGACAGAGAGAGAGAGAGAGGCAGAGGGAGAAGCAGGCTCCCAAGGAGCAGAGAGCCCGATGCGGGACTCGATCCCAGGACCCTGGGATCATGACCTGAGCCGTAGGCAGACACTTAACCATCTGAGCCACCCAGGCGCCCGGATCTGTCCATTTAAACTGAAGTCTTTCAAGATGGGCTACACTTACTAAAGTGCAATACTCATTATTCAATCCCAGCCAACAGTGAAGCCAACATTTTTGCTTAAAGCCAATTCAGAAATTTTCATCTTCCCTTATGTCAATCAGTTGTTTTTTTGGCAAACTAAACAGAAGATGTTGAATTTTTACATTGCTTTAAATTCAATATAATTCTATTTAGAAGTGGTTTTTTTATGGTAGAAATTTGCTTCCAAGCGTTTTAAATATGCAGATATGCAAGTTTTTATAGAAGACAAACTTACATTATTATTGTCAACAAAAACTCAATCTACGGAAACATTTCCAGACATTCATTTTCAACATGCCGGCTTCATAATATAACTCTCTTTTGAAAAGCAGCTGTATTTTTCATTTGTTGGCTGCCTTCTTGTCAGATTTGGTGAGCTTGTCATTGTTTTCCCCTTGTAATGTAGCTATGAACTCTTATCAGATGTTAAGAGGATTAGCTCTGCCATTTTCTTGTTCACCTGGGCTGCATTTTAAATCCGCTATCTGATGTGCATGTGTGTGTGCATGCATGTGTGTGTCCATGTGTATGTGTTCATGTACATACTTGTAGATGTTGTTGCTCAGGAATCACTTAAAACTACTCATCCACTTTGGGAAGATTATTTTAATTAACATAATCAATGCAGGTGTTTTCTTAAGTAAAGCCTGCCTATATTTCAATATCCAGTGTATGAACACGGCCACTCAAATTGTGGTTTTCCCTGCTACATATCTGAGTTGTAACCTGACAAGCAGACTAAGTGAGAGAGCAGCTGTCTATTTGAGTATTAAATATTAGTAAGTCAAATCCCCTTCTTTTTTTAATTTTTAATTTTATTATGTTATGTTAGTCACCAATAATTACATCATTAGTTTAAAAAAATTTTTTTTATTATGCTATGTTAATCACCATACATTACATCATTAGTTTTTGATGTAGTGTTCCATGATTCATTGTTTGCATATAACACCCAGTGCTCCATTCAGTACGTGCCCTCTTTAATACCCATCACCGGGCTAACCCATCCCCCCACCCCCTCCCCTCTAAAACTCTCAGTTTGTTTCTCAGAGTCCATAGTCTCTCATGGTTCATCTCCCCTTCCGATCAAATCCCTTTCTTATTTCTAGATAAAAATTAAATGTAAGTGAGTTCTAAAATTGTCTTCCCACATCCAATGGATTGATTGCCTAGTGCATCCTTTGAGGTCAAGACACTCTATTTTGGAAACCCTGATTGATTGATTAATAGATCAATTGATTTTTAAAGATTTTATTTATTTAAGAGAGAGAGAGTATGAGTGGGCGGGGAGGAGCAGAGGGAGAGGGAGAAGCAGGCTTCCCACCGAGCAGGGAGCCCGATGTGGGGCTCGATCCCAGGACCCTGGGATCATGACCTGAGCGGAATGCAGAGGCTTAACCGACTGAGCCACCCCGGTGCCCCTGGAAACCCTGATTTATAAGCTAAATTCCTTAGCTTTGAATTTATGGTCTTCCTCAAAGTGCTTCCCACCCATGTCTCTATGTTTATTCTTCATTTTTCTCTTTCACAAACCTCCAGAATTCTTTAATTCATCTTCTTACTCTTATAGGATGCAGTGCCAAATAGCACTGTGCTTCTCCAGTTAATGTGTGCACAAATCACCTGAGAATCTGGTTACAGTGCAGCTGTGGAATCAGTAGATCTGGGGTGGGGCCTGAGGTTGTGAATAAGTTCCGAGGTGATGCTGCTGCTGCTGGTCCATAGATGACTTTGAGTAAAAAGGAAATAGAGGAGAAAACACTGTCAGAAATACATTGTTCTCATTCCTTAATTTGGCAAAGCCACACCTTGTGCCTTAGGTTTTTCATACCTGTTCTACAATGTTCATTCATTCAATAATTCCTTCATTCAGCAATATTTATTGAGCACCTAATATGTACCAGCCATCATGCCAATTGCTGACAAGTATGAGGTTTCAGGTATCGAGGAGCTCAGCCAAGTGGACTGTGGGTGAATTAAAGGACTTACCATGAATGGGAGTACATATCAATATATTTACATGCACGTATGCATTTCAGTAGCATGGATGCACACATGTGTGCATTTTCGTAACATGCACACACATGTGCATGTGCAGACACACACCTGCGTGCGTGTACATGCGCACAGGTACTGTCCTATCTGAGGCCTGTGGTTCACATCGTCCCTTCCACCTGCAGTACCCCACAGTAATCTCTCTGCATGTGTAATCCTACTGACTTTTCAGCACTCAGCCCTTCCCTTTCCCTTTACACTGAGCAAATGCTCTTTCTTCTTAGCTTTTATACCTGTTATGATGTGCATCGCTCATCTGGCACATAGACAATACTAAAAAGGCTATTATTTCTTTTTTCAATAGTAATGTCTGATTCATAATCTCTTTAAGGAGGGAGATCATGTCTCATTCTTTTGAAATATAGTTCATTACATTTAGAAGAAGCTCAGTCAATATTTATTGACAATGGCCATATTTAATGTTACATATTTAAAGGTTACATAAAGTGATGTCTAACACTAACTCTTAGGTAGCCTGATTTCTTTTATTATTTATTATTTCTTTTATTATTCACTAGTTTTTAGTTAAGTGATATTTTTGCTCACAGGTTATAGTATGATAAGTTGAATTCATAGAAATGTAAGAGTAGAATGATGGTTGCCAGGGGCTGGTGGCGGGGAGAGAGGGAGAGGTTGGTAAAAGGGTATAAACTTTCAGTTATAAGACAAATAAAGTCTGAGGAGCTAATGTAGAACATGGTGACTATGGTTGATAATGTTGTATTGTTCTATTGAAGTTTGCTAAGAGAGGAGGTCTTCAGTGTTCTCACCAAGGAAAAAAAGTAAATATGTGAGGTGATGGATGAGGTATTTGGTTATTGGATTGTGGGATCCTCTCACAATGTAAATGTACAGCAAGTCATCATGTTAAACACTTTCAGTATATTATCACTTTATTGGCCAGTTTTGCTTCAAAAAAACTGAAAAGAAAGCTGAAAAAAATGACTATAGATTACAGACAACAAATATTTTGGAAACTGTAATAAAGAGACTCTAAGGTATTTTTACATGGTTATTCATTCAATTCATTGTTCTATCACTGTTCCTTGATGATAAAGACCATATTTTACACTCGGAATCAGTCAGTGTTCGTCCTACTCTGCTATGTGGTAATCATGCATGCCAATTATTAAAAGGTAAATATAGAGGCTAACTTTTTAAAATCCATCAAAATAAGGAGTTTTAGGCAATCCACACAGTTGCATCACTTCAGTAAATTAAAATAGTTGAAACTTGTGTTCTTTCTACCTCTTTTAATTTGTCATATGTAAAAATTGTCCTGTCACTATGCTAGCATGGCCAAAAAGTCATACAAATTCAATGTATGCCTCTTCAAAGTGTCTCTCCTGAGTCCTGTGTTTGGCTGAGGTGGGAATGGAAGCCATGACAGGACTCTTCCCTCATAACACACACCTTTATCACTACAAGATTATCTTCAAGTTCCACATAGAGGCTGGTCTATATCATCTTTCTTGGTTTAGAATCATACCAGATATCTAGTTTTGATCTAGTTGGTTCCTATCTTGAGAATTAGGGAGTGCATGGTTCATTTATTCTCTTAAAAATAATGATACTTAAACACTGGTAATACCTGAACTTCATTTAAAAAAGTAGCCTAGAGGTTCTATCGTAAAATCTTTTTCTCAGTCCATCCTGACCCATACCAACCAAAATTCATACCCCAAGATAATCCTTGATGTTAGTTCTCATATATTCTTCTCTATCAGCTAGCTATTGGATATATAACAAACCACCCTAAACCCAGTCACTTAAAATAGTAAGTACTTTTGTTTTCTGAGTCAGCTGGGCAGTTTTTCAGTCTTGGCTGGGTTCAGTCATGCATCAATGGTTGGGGGTTGGTTAGGCCATGGTTGACTTATGATTATCTGGCTGGGGATGGGTTGGATGCCAAGAACCTCCAGTGCAGACTCTCCTCATTCAGCAGGCTAAGCTGGGCTTGTTCTCATGGTGGCCATGGCCAGAGTCTGAGAGAAAGAGAACAGAAGGACTCATGAGACATGGGTTCTGAACTAGCAAACAGTCACCCCTGCCACCTTCTAATGTTTAAGGCCAGCTCAGATTCAAGGGATGAGCAAATAGGTTCCTTGTCCCACTGGAAGGAACTGCAAAATCACCTTGTTAAAGCAGAGATACAGGAAGGGGTGACAGATGAGAGGTGATTTTGCTATCAGTCCACTCTACCTTCAAACTCCACATTAGTATATATCAATATACATATTTATGCATGTGGGTATTTTTTCTTTTGTCTTTTTCTCTTTGCTTTAAATATTAAAAAATTAATATTTATTAAGCACATAGTGCCAGGCAGTATTTTAGGCATTTTTCTTGTACTAATTCATTTAATCCTTCCCAAAACGCTTGAGATAGGTATTTAATTCTTGTTCCCATTGTACAAGTGAAGATACAGAGATGTTAAGTAACTTGCCAAAGGTCACCCAGCTGGTAGGAGTTGGAGCCAGGATTCATTTAAGCCGACTCATGTGACAACTTGAGTTCTTAGCACTGTGGTTCTCTGCTTTCCGTGAACCTGGTGCCATTTGACACCATGTTTTACACATAATTCTGCATCTTGCTCTATTCACTTGGAAATAAATCTTCAAGATTGTTATGTAAAGTTTCCTCATTATTTTCGTTGAGTATACATACTTGGTTGTATTTATGTCTATAAATCATTTAACTAATCCCTTATTTATGGACCTTCACATTATCTTGGATCTTTTTCTATTACAAACTGTATCTCACTAAATATTCTAGTAGTGGTTTATTAAATGAGACCAGAGGGTCAGTTTTACTGCTGAAGACACAACTACCATGAATCCTGAATTCACTCTGAATAACACAGTATTGAAATTTAAAAGCAACAGCTATGGTAATTTTAAGAAAAAGAACAGAAATATGATAACATTAGAAGCTCTTACAGAGTGTTCTTGGTTATTTTCACATAAAATGCTTACAGAATAACTAGGAGTGGCATGGATAATCTCAATGATAGCTAACTTGTTTAAATTGGTACTCATCAACTTATTCTATACAAATAGCAAATACATTTTATTTCAAGTATCTACTTGGTCAAATATTAGACAGCACTCTGGATTGTATTCTATTAAAACTAAAAATAAGTACTAGAAGTATAAACAGAGAAAAACCTGAGTAATCTGGAAAACATTATCCTAATAAATTCTTAGGTAAAGGAGGAATTCAAAACTGCTTAAAATACAGAATATCTAGGAAAATAATTATGAGATTCAACCGGAAATTCATGGTATTTAAAGACTAAAAATTAGGAACTGCTATTCAACTCAAGAAATTATAAAAAGAAAAATATATCTATGTTGAACAAATAGAATAATGAACATAAAAGCAGAAATGAATGAATTAATAAAGAACATGAGCAATGAAAAGCAAATGTAAGAGTTATCCATTTGAATAATTTGAAGAGCCATAAAAAAGATAAACAACAACAACAAAAAACCATAAGAGAGATAAACCACGAGTGAAACCAAGCAAGTGAAAACAAGAAAAAGAAACAAAAATAGAATAAAATAAACATGAGAAATTAGAAATAACTGCAGATGTCAGGATTAAGTAAATTATAATGGTATGTTTTTATTATATTTATGGTAATATATTTGAAAACTAGGATGCAATATCTAAGAAAATATAAATAACAAGATTTAATAATACCATGAAAGAGATTACCAGAGTGATCCAGAAGATCCTTTTTAAAATGTGCTAGTCCATACATACAGCTCCAAAGTGAAGTTTTTTTTAAGTCCTGTTCTGTTGGCTCAGATATTGAGCTGTTTCAAATTGTATTTCACTTTCTCTTGTCTACTTATCCTGTATTTCTACATTCTTTTTTCTCTTTATTCTTTTTATTTTTTATCATGATAAGTGTACTCTTTAATCCCCATCCCCAATATTCCCCATCCCCTCCACCCATCTCTCCTCTGGTAACCATCTGTTTCTTGGTTTGTGTGTGTCTCTCTCTTTTTTCCTTTGCTCATTTGTTTTGTTTCTTAAATTCTACAGATGAGTGACATCATATGGGATTTGTCTTTCTCTGACTGACATTTCTCTTAGCATTTTACTTTCTAGCTCTATCCATGTTGTTGTAAATGGCAAGATTTCATTCTTTTTTATGGCTAAATTATCACTTCTTCTTTGTCCATCCATCTGTCAATGGATGCTTGGGCTGCTTCCATAGTTTGGCTATTGTAAATAATGCTGCAGTAAACATAGGGGTGCATGTATTCCTTTGAATTAGTGTTTTTGTGTTTTTGGGGTAAATACCCAGTAGTGCAATTACTGAGGAACCTCCATACTGTCTTCCACAGTGGCTGTACCAGTTTGCATTCTCACCAACAGTGCAAAAGTGTCCCATTTTCTCCACATCCTCACCAACACTTGTTGTTTCTTGTTTTTTATTTTAGCCATTCTAACAGATTCTGTCTGAGGTAAGAAGTGATGTCTCATTGTAGTTTTGCTTTGCATTTCCCTGATGACAAGTGATGTAGCCTCTTTTCATGTGTCTGTTGGCCATCTGTATGTCTCCTTTGGAGAAATGTCTGTTCATGTCTTCTGCCCATTTCTTGATTGGATTATTTGGGTTTTTGGGGGGTATTGAATTATATCTGTTCTTTATATATTTTGGATACTAACTCTTTATCAGATATGTCATTTGCAAATATCTTCTCCTGTTCAGTAGCTTGTCTTTTAGTTTTGTTGATGGTTTCTTTTGGTGTGTAGAAGATTTTTGTTTTGATGTAGTTCCAGTAGTTTATTTTTGCTTTTATTTCTCTTGCCTCAAGAGACATATCTAGAAATTTGTTGCTATGGCCAATGTCAGAGAGATTACTGCTTGTGCTCTCTTCAAGGACATTTATGGTTTCAGGTCTCACATTTAGGTCTTTAATCCATTTTGAGTTTATTTTTGTATATTGTGAAAGGAAACGGTCCGGTTTTATTCTTTTGCATGTGGCTGTGCAGTTTTCCCAACACCATTTGTTGAAGAGACTTTTTCCTATTGTATACTCATTCCTCTTTTGTTGAAGATTAGTTGACCATATAATAGTGGGTTTATTTCTGGGCTTTCTGTTTTGTTCCATTGATCTATGCATCTATTTTTTTTTTTAAAGATTTTATTTATTTGAAAGAGAGAGTGAGAGAGAGAGAGAGCACAAGAGGCGGGAGTGGGAGAAGGAGAAGCAGACTCCCTGCTGAGCAGGGAGCCCGATGCGGGACTCGATCCAGGGACTCCAGGATCATGACCTGAGCCGAAGGCAGTCGCTTAACCACCCAGGCACCCTATGCATCTATTTTTATGCCAGTACATTACTGTTTTAATTACTACTGCTTTGTAATATAACTTGAAATCCGGAATTGTGATATCTCCAGTATTGTTTTTCTTTTTCAAGATTGCTTTGGCTATTTGGGGTCTTTTGTGGTTCCATACAAATTTTAGGATTGTCTGTTCTAGTTCTGTGAAAAATGCTGTTAGTAAAGTGTTGGTAAAGTTTTTTTGAACCTCAAGGAACAGATTATTCTTATACTACTGTACATCCTCGACTCTAGGAATCAAGCCTTTCACAGTTCCCTAGAACTGAAATCAGGGCACATTGTATAGCATATAATGGCCATGTTTAATGTTTCAATATTTCAATTATTTCAATATTTCTATGAAATCATTTGTTAAATTAGTAATGCACTGTACAGTGAGTAAAGTCATAGAAGCTGAATATGCTATTCAAACAGAGATAAATGTCGGCAAATAATCCTGCCCCCTTTCCCATCAATATGCACACTTCATATAAACTTACCTGCCCCAAAGAAATTTTAAGAATAGTTGTTTCATAAATGTTTAATTTTCTCCCAGTAGACTGGAAATCTCCTTAGGTGGGTAATTGTCCCTTTTGCTCCTATTTTTACCCACCATAGAACAAAAATAAAATTTGGACAAATACAAGATAATGATACGTACTTTTGAGACAATGAAGGTCAGAGGCAGTATAGCACAGGAATTTTATTTTATTTTATTATTTTTTTTAAAAGATTTTATTTATTTATTTGACAGAGAGAGACACAGTGAGAGAGGGAACACAAGCAGGGGAAGTGGGAGAGGGAGAAGCAGGCCTCCCCCTGAGCAGGGAGCCCAATGCGGGGCTTGATCCCAGGACCCTGGGACCATGACCTGAGCCGAAGGCAGACGCTTAACGACTGAGCCACCCAGGCGCCCCTAGCACAGGAATTTTAGTCTAAAACCTCAGTTTGGAATTCTAGTTCTACCGCTATATATCTGAAGAGTTAGGACAAATTGCTTCACCTCTAAGCCTTAGTTATTCATCTATAAAATGTGTGCAATAATAATAACTTAGAGGGAAAGTATTAATCATGATAATTGAAATACGTAGTAGGAAAGCATTTGGTACAGTGGTGAGCATACAGTAAGAGCTCAATAAATGATCATGAAGATGGTGATGGACTCTTTTTATAATTTCAAGTTTGCATCCCCTTAGATGGAATCTCCATGAGGGCAGGGGAATTTGTCTTGCTTATTGTTTTACCAGTTGCACTTAACATAGTGGTTATCACATAGCAGGGATCAAATACCACCTGTTGAAGGAATTAATAAATTTCCCATGTTTGCCAAGCATAATTTGCTTAGTCTGTCTTAACTCAGCAGTGAGTATTTTCATCATTGCAACACTAAACAAGATTTTATTTCTTCTACGGTTAACAAAGGTTTGGTTTAAGAGGATTTGATAAGCACACATTTATCTTTTATACGTGTCATACCTTTAGTTCTTCTGGCAGTTTTTTTCATTTGGTGTCAAAAAGAAAATATGTGTTGGGGAATTTTTTTTTATCAATATTTTGTAGTAATAAAAGAAGCTGAATGAAATACACTGGAGACTGATAGAAGAAAAAATACAGCCCAGCATCTGGGTAGTATGATTAATATTTTTAACACAAATTTGTTCATTTTGTGTGTGCCTACATTCATCTTTCATTACTCCATTCTAATAATGAGTTTCAAAGATGAAAATAATTATTTCACCAAAAATATAATTTAGTGCAGGGGCTATATTAGTTTTAAAAAGGCACGAGCTATCATGTGCTTGAAATTGTCATCCAATTCCTTCAATTTAATGGTCATTTAAAAAGCTACCCTCCCTCCATTTGCTCAGGATGGATGTGAATGTGCACATCCAGGGAGAGAACCAATCAATTTAGTAGTTAATGATTATTGTTTCCATTTCAGAGTGTTTACATTTTCCTTCAGCTTCTCCTAATGCGGCATTGTACGATTTATGGGAAAAGGCACCAATCTCTCTCAGCACTGTGGCATATGTGAGCATTTCTTTGCTTATTCTTCATGGAAGCATTTCGTTAGAATTTAACAGAGGAACAACAACAACTGGAAAGATCTTTGCCCACCCCAGTGAACACAAGAAAGTAATCTCAGAGAGTCGGCACTAATGCCCCACTCTGCACAATGCAAATATGGCATAAAGTTTATCTTTACATTTATTTGCAAATGTGTACAGATATGCTTCATATAAATTAATCCTCCATTTCATTATAAGGAAAGAATTACGTCTGTGGTCAAAAGTGATGGTAGAGGGGGAGAGTTAATCTGATTTAGCGCAGCATGTGAAAAATTAATTGGAAGTCAGAACTCCATAGTGTTTATTATAAAGTAATTTCACACCAGCTCAGGATTAGCATGGTAATGGGTGACAATAGGTCATCACTATGTTAATTGAAAGACAGCACACTTTGTAAGGAGGGAGGGAGAAAGAGAAGGAGAGAGAAGAGAGACAGAAAGAGAGAGAGAGAGAGATTGATTGATTTAGAGTTTCAGGATGTAATATGAATTGATGGTGTTTGGGACAAGGGGTATAGAAAGGATGGGACCCCACTGAAAAAGATGACATTTTGTGAACTCAAGTGGGTTGGCTCAGCAAACATAAGTCTGGTGACATGAAACTCTGACACCCTCTGAGACCCCTGAGATTGAAATGTTTTCCAGATGCTGCACCTTTTAGACAACTGTCTTGTACCTTAAGACACTGATGTGCTGTCCGGGGCAGATGTGGGAGCCAGCAGAGAAAGGGAAAAGCCAAGGCCCAGGGCCAGAGGCTTTAAATTCTCCTCAGCTTTTGTTCTCTGAGGACACAGCCCGGCTCTCAGAGGCCCTGCACTCTCACCTGGAAGGATTAGTGCAGTAGCATTAGTGGTAAAGTGAGGGCATCTTTCATGGTTAATAAAGCCAACAGTGGCAGACAAGTAACAGAAAATAACCTGTCATTTGGACAACATGCTGACTGAGCAGCCACATCAGGCTCGGCCTTCTAGTTGAGTGCAGAATCCACTGAGCATCTACCTGTGCTGCCACCTGGGTCCCTCCACACGCTGACCTCCCACCCCTGAGCTGCTGGCTGGAGCGTGCAGCCTGGGCCGGCCACCGGCAATCCAGGGCCTGAAATAGGAAAGTGCTTTTCTTGGGGTATTTGCATACTGGAGGGAGGTATTAAGGAGGTTTTATGGCTAGCACATCAGGCCACAGGCACAGATCCCAGATGACATCGTGAGTGAGAACTCTGTTATTAACCACAGTCATAGCTAAGTTCTGGGCTAGGGGTTCTCTAAGGTTTTAAATATGCATTTCCATCTACAAACAAACAAAATGTAGAACCATGTAACACGTATTTAATTGAGCCAGAAACTAACCCAAGCAAATCAAACTCACAGAAACAGAGGGGATAGAAACTAGTGTGGACTGCGTGGGAAGTGGTGTGTATGGAAGTCCTGTGTATGGACAGGAGGGGGTGGTGGCTGAAGCCAGAGGAGTCAGTGACTTTTATGTGTAAAGGGAAGAAATCATCTTTTAGGATTCTGCAATTCTCTGTGGTATGAGCTGATGAGTGTGACCTTTCGGCCTACCCTTTCTTGTGGAAAGTTTGCAACCCAGGCTGACATAAGCTGTTGTAATATGTTAATTTTGACCCAGCTCCACTACAAATACTAACAGTGATCTCCAAGACATTCTCACTTAGAAATATAGTCCTTTGGACATAATTCTCAACGCTAAGCATCCCGATGAAGTGTACTAACCTTTCTAATGAAGGTCAAAATTAAAAAAACAAAAAATAAAACAAGGAAAGAAAAAGTGGTTTAGAGAAATGGGAACTCCACAGAGGTTGTCAACCCTGAGGTTAGCGGTCCAGGCACAATCCTTCATCCCGCATTCTTTTAGGAAGCTTTGTTCCTCGGAAGAGCATGGTGGGAGGTCAGCTGGAAGTTATCTGGAAAAAATTGAGTGGAGATGAATTCAGACAGAATGGTATGAGTCTGGAAACTCCTGTCAAGAAGCTAGGTATAATTTTAGAGGCAGGACAGACATGGGCAAGACAGGCTTGCCCAGCAGAGAGTGTTCGGTGACACTGGGTCAACATTCATTTATGCAAGGGCTGACCACAATGCGTCACATGTTCCAGTGCCTACTAGGGCCAGCCATGTACTGGAAATGCATGAAACAGTGAAGCCGGTGTTTCTGAGGATTGCAGTGAACTGGGGAAACACGCAGTGGCTACTCAGATGCATTGATTGTTGCTACATCAAAGTATGGACCAACTATGTCTGAATCTTCTGTTTAAGAGGAGACAGAATTTTTTTTTTTTTTTTGTGAAATTTCCCAATTCCAATGTTTGAAATTACTGTGTGGACCTACCAAGAACTATCTATGAACAAGATACAGCCTTATGCTCATACTCTGCGACTGTGGGTCAGGAGCAAACCCCTTGACCCTCCTATTCTTCTTTGAAATAAATTTGCTAGAAGGTGTTCTTCCTTCAGTGTACGTACTTGCAAAATTGATGTTTGTTATTATTATATATCATTACATTTTAAAATCTAAAGGTTAAGTGAGTTTTTTCCCTCTCTCTGATCAGTGACTCTCAATCGTCAATTCTCTGGTAAAATAAAAGGCAAATATAGAATATTTGTGTTCTGTGACACACATAATTGAAAAGTGTTGAATAAGAAAGCATTTAATGAAACTCCAACATTTTATCTTTTTATTCATTCTTAAAGATAAAGAATAAATATTCTTTGTTCTAGATTAGGAATTCTCTTTTTGTTTTTTTTATTTATTATTGAAGTATGATTAACATACAATGTTTACTAGTTTCAGGTATACAACATATTGATTAGATAATTCTATACATTACTCATTGCTAACCAATGTAAGTGTGGTCACCATCTGTCACCATATAACGTTATTATAATATTATTGACTATATTCCCTATGCTGTATTTTCATCTCTATGACTTATTTATTTTATAACTGGAAGTTTGTACCTCTTAATCCCCTCCATCTATTTTGCCCATTCCTCCCCTCACCTCCCCTCTGGAGCAGGAATTCTTTTTTTTTTTTTTAAGATTTTATTTGTTTGACAGGGAGAGAGACAGAGAGGAAACACAAGCAGGGGGAGTGGGAGAGGGAGAAGCAGGCTTCCCATGGAGCAGGGAGCCTGATGAGGGGCTTGATCCCAGGACCCTGGGATCATGACCTGAGCTGAAGGCAGATGCTTAATGACTGAACCACCCATGTGCTCCTGGAGCAGGAATTCTTAATACCGGGTTCACTCATGAGCTCCAGTTGGACGCTAAGCTTTTTGAAATTGTACCCATAATGTTGAATGTAAATATGGGTTGTATACTTCTCTTTTTGGAGGGAGAGTCCATAGCTTTCATTGGTTCCAAAAAAGAGTCCATATCTCCTTCCAAAATATTAGTATCTACTGCTCTAGACCCTATTGATACTCTTTAACTGCTTACACTCCAGAAAAAAGAAATGTACATTTTTCTCTGTTTCAACTGTATCACTTGGGGTTCCCAGTTAGGAAAATAAAAATGACAAGAAAATCTTCTATCATTTCTTTAGCATAAAATGTAGAGTCACATATTTGATGAATGTGTAAGGTCATCAAGACAATCATTGGTAAGTTATTTCTGAACAGCTCAAATTAGTTTATATACATTTAACTAGACATGTATTTAAGAGTTGGTAGAATGCATACTATCCTAGACTTTACACTTTTTAGATAATATGCTAGGTGGGCACTTGTCATTCTTTTTAGCTGCCTAGAATCTGAACTGTCTTCAATGTTAAGAATCCATTGAATTAATTAAAGGACTTCATTTAAACTCCTAGTGTATAGAGTGAGAATAAGAAGTAAAGGACTCAGCCTTGAATCAGCTAAATCCATAATTATAATAAAGTAATCCTTCCTGGAACTAAGTTTCTTTAAGAAGCTAAAGTAAATGTTCTCTGGAGCCATTATCCAGGACCTCAAGTTCTTTTGTAGTTTTTCGCAAAAAATATATAATCCAGAATAAAAAACAAGATAAAAAACATAGAAACTGACTAGAAGCCAAGAGAAAAAACCCACAAACTATAGAAACAGGTCCACAGAAAATAAAGATTTTGGAGTAATTAGTCTTAAAATGAGTGTGATTAACATAAGTTCTAGAAATTATATAACAAGGTGAAGAATTTCAGAAAAGAGTAGAAATATACCCTCCCCAGAATCAAATGGAAAATACAGAACTGACAAATAAATACTCCCAACTAAGAGATCAATGGGTGTATTTAACTGCAGGTTAGATTCAGCAGGAGAGAGAATTATTCAAGTGAAATACAGGTCAGAAAAAAATATCTTGACTAAAGTGGAGACAGTAGATTGGAAAGTTCAGGAAAGAGCATTAGAAGCATATGGGATGTCAAGAAAAAGTCTACCATATATGTAATTGAAATAGAAGGAAGAGATAGAGAGAATGAATGGGAGAAAAAAAATTTGAGGGATTAACATGAGAAAATTGTGCAAATGAAAGATATCAAGTAACATATCCAAGAAGTGCCATGATCCCAAAACAGAGTAAATACAAAGAGAACTATATGGGGACACAGAATAGAGGTGTAAAAAAGAATGAAGAATAATAAAAAGGGTACATGTGTGGATAGATTTAAATGAATAATGATTGATTAAAGCTATTAAAAATAAATGAAATGATACATGTGAACCATAACATTAGGATGGAAGATGGGTAAATAGAGTTAAAATGTTCTAAGCTCCTTCCATTGTTTGGGAAGTAGTAAGTTATATTAGACTTTAATAAGTCAATAATGTGTATTATAACTTCCATTCACTCAGGATGAATGTGAATACACACATCCAGGGAGAGCATTAATCAATTTAATAGTTAATGATTATTTTGAGGCCTCAAAATATATGAAACAAAAATTGATAGAGCTAAAGATAGAAAAAGTTACAGAGACAATCATAGAGGGATATTCTAAGACACCTCTCTTTCTTTCAGTAATTGATAGAACAAGCAGCAAAATGATTAATGAAAACAAGTGTTAGCAAGAATGTGGACAAAATGTTACTTTTATGCACTGCTGATAGGAATGTAAAATTGTGAAGACAGTTTAAAAACAATCTGCCTGCTTCTCCCTCTTCCTCTGCTCCTCCCCCTGCTTGTGCTCTCTTGTTCTCTCTCTCACTCGCTCTCGCTCACTCTTGCTCTATCTCAAATAAATAAATAAAATCTTAAAAAAAAAAAAAAACAACCTGCAGGGGCTCTTGAGTGGCTCAGTCAGTTAAGTTTCTGAATCTTGGTTTCAGCTCAGGTCATGATCTCACGATCTCATGGGTCATGGGATTGAGCCACAGTGGGGTGCTGCACTCAGCAGGGAGTCTGCTTAAGGGTTCTCTCCATTCACATGCTCGCACTCTCTCTCTGGAATAAATAAATAAATCTTGAAACAACAACAACAGCAATCTGCAGTTCCTCAGAAGTTTATACATAAATACCATATGTCTCAGCAATTCATTTTTAGGTATATAATCAAGAGACGTGAAAATGTAGTCCACAATCAGACTATATGATTGTTCATAGCAGCATTATTCATAATGGTCAAAATTGGAAACTCAAATGTCTGTCATCTGATGAACGGTTATATAAAATGTGGTATGTCCATACAATGAGTTGTTATTTGACCATAAAAAGGGATGAAGTTCTAATACATGTTATAACATGGATGAATCTTAAAGAAAATTAAGTGAAAGAAGTCAGACCCAAAAACTGCATATTATATGATTCAATTTATATGAAATGTCCAAAATAGGCAAATCCATAGAGAGAAAGTAAATTACTCATTGCCTAGGGATGGGAAGATTCAGGGAAAATGGTAAATATTTTTTCTGCAGAGATGAAAATGTTTTAAAATTATTTATGGTGATTAATTATGGTTGGACAACTCTATGTATAATACTAAAAACCATTGAATTGTATACTTTAAACAAATTAATGGTGAATTGTGAATTTTATTTTAGTAAAATTGTTATTTTTTAAAAAGACAACACAGTTTCCACCTGGTTCTCTTAGGACACTTGCTCTTGGAACCCAACTGTCACGTTGCAAGGAAGCCCAAACTAGCCACAAGGAGAGGCCACATGTAGGTGTGACAGCTAACAGCTGTAGTTGAGGTCCCAAGTGACAGTATGCATCAACTTCCAGACTTGTGACAGCATCACCTTCAAATTTTTTAGCCTCAGCCTTGGAGTCTTCTCAGTGACACTCCAGACTTGGGGTGGCAGAGAAGTCATCCCTGCTGTGCCCTGTCTGAATTCCTGACCCACATAATCAGTGAGAATAAAACGATTCTTGTATGCCACACACAAAGAAAAAAGGAGGGAAAAGAAAACTAAAATATATTGGGATGCCTGGGTGGCTCAGTCAGTTAAGCGTCTGCCTTTAGCTCAGGTTATGATCCCAGGGTCATGGGATCGAGTCCCATACTGGGCTCCTTGCTCAGCTGGGAGTCTGCTTCTCCCTCTGCCTGCTGCTCCCCCTGCTTGTGCTCTCTCTCTCTCTCTGATAAATAAATAAATAAATAAATAAATAAATAAAATCTTAAAAAAACCACTAATGTATAATAGAGATGATTAACAATGACAAACTTGTTTTCTCAAAAAGAATAATAAAATTGATAAATTCCTGGTAAGACAGATGAAGAAAAAGATTAAAGAAAGCCCAAATTATCAATATGAGAAACATGAAAGGGAACATTACAATAGATCTTACAGACATTAAGAAAGATAACAAGATGTTTTGATGTTCTTTAAACAAATACATTTGAAAATTTAATTGAGGTAGACAAATTCCTAGAAAAACAGTTTACACTCATTGAAGAAGAAATAATCCTATATTTACTAAATAAATTGGATCTATAAATAAAAGCCTTACCACAATGAGAACTCCAAGTCCAAATGTATTCACTGTTGAATTCTAGTAAACATTTTGAAAGAAATAATGTCAGTTTAGATAATAATATCCCAGAGAACAGAAAAAAGTGTCAACACTTCTCAGCTCATTTTATGAAGGCAGCATAACTTTCATACCACATCCTGTAAATAATATAAGGACAGTTACAGACTAATCTTTTCAAAGAATATACATGCAAAACTCCCCATAAAACAGTACAAAGCCAAGTCCAGAGAGAATAATACTCAAGACCATATTGATATTATTTCAGGAATGGAAGTTTCCTTTGACATTTGAAAGTCACTTGATATAACATGTTAATAAAATGAAAAAAATCATGATTATTTCAATATATGCAGGAAAAGCATTTAATAAAATTAAACATCTATTTATAATTAAGAACTATTAGTAAAATAGGAATAGAAAAAAACCTTTCCTGTCTGATAAAGATTACCCTAAAGAAACAAAATCTATAGCAAATACATTACTTAATACTGAGATATTTAAAACTTTCCCTAAACGGTTGGGAACAAAGAAAGGATGACCACGATTATTTTTGTTCAGCATTGTACTAGAGGTTTTATTTGGTGCAAAAAATAATAAAGGAACAAAGGGTGTAAAAGATGGAAAGTAAGATATAAAACTGGCATTATTTGTAAGCATCATAATTATCTACATAGAAAATCCAAAAGAATCTACAATTAAAGTATTATAATTAATAAACAAATTTTGCAAGGTCACTGGATGTAAGATCAATATACAAAAATAAATTAGTTTTGCCATTGCAAGCAAAATGCTATCCAAAAAAACATGAAATTAAAGAATGATACACATGGGGTGCCTGGGTGGCTCAGTCAGTTAAGTGTCTGCCTTTGGCTCAGGTCATGATCCTGGAGTCCTGGGATCGAGCCCTGTGTCAGGCTCCCTGCTCAGTGGGGGAGTTTGCTTCTCCCTCTGTCCCTCACCACTCTCTCTCTCTCAAATAAATAAATAAATAAAATCTTAAAAAAAAATGATACACAAAGGCACTGAAAATATGAAATACCTAGGATAAGTCCAATTAAAGCTTTTGAAAAAGAACTATAAATATCATATTCATGAATTGGAAAGTCAGATATTATAAAGAGGTCAAGTCATTACGAAGCGACAGATTCAATACAATCCCAATTAAATCATGACTTTTTTTTTCTTTTGTCAGAAAATAACAAGCTGATGGTAACATTTTTGTGAAAATGCAGATGGGCAAATTAAGCCAAGAGTACCCTGAAGAATGAAAGCCAAGTTATAATACTAGATCTACTAGATATAAAAATGTACCAAGTTATATTATCAAGATGGTGTAATCTTGGTACAAGGATAGACAAGTGGGCAGTAGACAGAATAGAGTCCCTCCCCACCCAGTAAAAAGAATAGGGTCCAGAAACTGACCCACATATAATCATATTTCAGAGTAAGAAAAGTATGTTCATTTCAATAAAGATCAATCAGTCAGATATCTTTATGAAAAAAAAAAGAAAAAAACTTGATCCTTACCTCACACTATATAGACAAATAATACCAGGTAGACTGCAGATCTAACTGTAAAAGATTAAAAAAAATAAGATTCAACATAGAGTATGACTTGATTTCAACAGTACTGGTAAATCACAAATTACAAAGAAAAGGATTGATAAATTACATTACATACCACTAGAACTTATATTTATCAAAAGACACTACGTTTTTGTTGTTGCCTGGTACATTCTAATGAAATGCAAAACAGAGAGGTGTAGATGTACCTGATTGAAACAATAGACCTGGTCCTGAAATTAAAGTGACTAACCAAGTCACCCAGGCTGAGGGGTTTCTCAGGTGTGGGACTTTAAATGCTGAAACACAAGAAAACATAAGCAAAACTAGTGAACAGGCCCTTCACTAAAAAGGATATTCCAACTGGCTGCTAAACATATAAATAGTGCTCAATTTCATTATTTATTGATAAAATAAAAATTAAATCCATAGTAATACATTTTTATATACCCACCAGAATGGCTAAAATAAAAATAACCAACATTATCAAGTGATATATGGAGTGTTGCCAAAGATATTGACAAGAAGAGTGTATGAAATCCTTATCACTGACAGTGGAAGTGCAAATTGGTTCAAGGACTTTGAAAGACTATTTGGCAGTATCTACTAAAGTTGAACATACGTGTATACTCTATAATCTGGTCATTCTACACTTAATTTTTGCGACAGAAATATATATATATTTGTGAATCTAAAGATGTGTTCAAGTATGTTCACAGCAACATTATTCTTGATAAACAACATTATTCTTGATAAACTACCTAAGTGTTCTTCAAGGTAGAATGGATAAATTGTGGTATACTTATATAATAAATATCCTTTAAATATCTAAAAATCCTCTGACTTTTAGGATCTTCTACTCCCTATTCCTGTTTCAAAGTCTTATGCGTATTTCTTTGTGTATGAATGGGATGCCTTTGGGGGGTAGTCTAAAACTTTCAAGGTGTTCTTAAAGGCATCCATGCCCCAAATGGGCTAATCTCTTTTTCATGGGATGATTCAACCAATACTGGCCAATATTTCTCAAAGAGTGCTGATGAGTCTTTCAAGATGTTCTATGGAAATAGTTCAATTTGAATATATTTAGGTGACACTGCTAAATATAACAGGTCTTTTGAAGATAAGCATACTTAAGACTTTTATAGCAACTCTGCTGTGAAGAATCATGTGTTATTTTGGTCATGTTAGCATCTACAAACTAGTTTAACAAAGGAATTTAAATCACATTCCCCCAACTGTTTTTGGTTTTTGTTTGTTTGTTTTTGTTTTTAAAGATACCTGATATACTAAAGGACTGGTCTTTCCTGCAAAATATTTTAGGAAACATTGATATATAACAATACTGGGTGAGGAGCCATTAAATGAATGACTATGAAAAATACATAAGAATTGAGAGATAACTCAATTAATTAAACTACTGAGTGCAAAACCCAGGTATTTGCTGAAATCACCCTGCCTATGTTTACACACAATTGACTCAACACTCTCCTATGTTTTGAAGAAATCAAGTTCCTGCCCTAATATTTCATAAGTTCCCAGAAGTTTGCATTCTCATGCTCATTTCTGGGTCTGGGCTTCTGCTTCCATTGAATTATCTTATTCACATTTCACTTCTCTCTGTTGCATATAAAACTAGATGTGGTCCCCTGCTTCAATCTCCCCTAGTCAATGTGTGTGATAGACCTTAACTGATGTTGGTTGCAGTTGACTGAGGATTTGAAAGCATAGAGAAGCAAACATCTTAAAACTTGTTGAGATCCTTGTTCTCAAAAGTCCTTCAGCCCTTGATCACTAAGAATTTTTTCACTGGCCACTTCTCAAAGGTTTCTACTTCTTAGCATAGGGCTCTAATTATTCTCTCCCTCCCTCCCTTCTTTTCAGTGCTTCTCTCTCTTCATTCCACATTTCCTGTTTTTATCCCATGGTGAGTGGTTTAGTTATCACCTGTCTGTTTCCATCTATGACCTAGGATCTCACCTTCTACTCTTTAAGGGCTTACTGAGCTCTGTTCTAAACAAATTCCTCCTTTTTGTTTTTATGTTTTCTTTCTACTAGCCAACAAATACTTATTGAGTCTCTCCCATGTGCCAGGCATATTGGTATCTATTTGACTTTTTATCTGGATTGTAGCTCTCTGCAACTGCAACTTTCTCTCATCTCTCCTTCCTATTTCTAATAGCTTTATGTCCACGTGCAAAGGCTGTCATTTAAATATCTTTTTCATAGAACACAACACCTTTTTTTGGGATATAACTAAGAAATGTATCACAAGGTGGAAAAAATGTGTAGTCATGATATTCCCTGTGTACAATATTAAATCTTTCTTTAAGATGCAATAGCTCAAGCGTTTCAACTTAACCATTTCATATTTGCTATAGTAGTGATTATTTTCTTGGCCATAAGACTGACGAAAGTGTTTTATATTTATTACTTTATCCGATCTTCCATACCATGTACTCACGTAGAATGAGAAGGGAGACAAATCACTTGTTTCCATCTCCCGTCTTTCTCACCTCTATAAATAATCACAAAGTTATCTTCCTACAACCACTTTCATTTGGTGATGTAGAAATGTATTCTTCAGAATGTGTGTGATATTCATTCACTGATTTATTCATTCACTCTTTAACTCACCAAACATAACGCTGAGTCCTACCAAGAACTATGCTAGGTAATAGATCATAAAATTAGTCAATGATGGTTTGTGTTGGGGGTTTGTGGCTTCTCCCCTTTCAGGATGGTTCCTTCACTAGTTTGGGTTATCTTTTATCACTGAAACAAATCAAACAATGTATCTAGACATTTAATTGATAATAGCTTTAACTGAGAAAATTTTCATTTAGGAGATTGATGCCTCTATGACCAAAATACTCCTTTCTTCATGACTACCTGTTGTGAGTTTGTTTATATATTTCAGAATTCCCTAAAAGACCCAACAGAAGTAAAGACCATCGTGTTATACTGAGCTTTACTCCATGAGAAGGGAGCATCTCTGCGCTGAATTCTCTCTTCCAGGGTAATGAAATTTCATGTGAGGCATTTGGTGTTCTGGGATTCAAAAAGGTTATCAGCCAAGCATTTATAATAAAAGTCCTCCCTGCTTTTCCCTTGCATGCACTGGGAAGATGGGAGTGCTATCAGTTTGACATTTCTGTCAGAACTGGTATTTGAGCCACTGGATGATTCTGACAAATGCCACTGCTGTCATCGGCTCAGTTTTAATTATACCTGACTGAAGCCTTCAATGGCAGCAGCCGAAAACTTAATTAGTTGGAGTCTAGAGCATGAGCTGGCTGGAGGATTCCCGAACAGTATATGGGCTTTCAGTGGAGAAGTGACCATGTTTAAATCCCCACCCTTGGCAGGGAACAGTCCGGGCTGGACAGTTTTCAAAGCCTCTAAAAATTATTGATCAATTTGAGAACACATTACATTTATATATTTGTTTTTCAAGCAAATCAGTAGTGTATGAGATCAGGGAAAATAAACAAATATAAAAAGAACAAAAAACCCCAGCCTGTTTAGAAAACAACTCTCCATGAGGACGGGAGAAAGGTGTGTGTGTGTGTGTGTGTGTGTGTGTGTGCGCACATCTATAAGTAAGTGGAGGCTCTGTTCAAGAAGAAACAAAGCAGAATGGGATGAATGCCTCTATTATATCTTATCTGCTTGATATTTGCTTTTAAGGTATACATGTGATTTCTTACTTTCCATTCCTTTAGAAATGTGTGTTAGTTAGCAAGCCGTGACGTCAAACTGCTAATATGCTGCAATTAGCATAACTCTTGCCGGCTGGTTAGAGAAAGTTTCATTTCATTAGAAGAAGTAGTCTCTCAGAATCATTGTTCTTTTGTATGGTATTACTGAGATCCTACTGGAGGCTACTACAACTCACCGAGCAACTCAGGCCCAGTTTACTCTACTTTTCACAATAGGTGTGGGTTTGAGACTCCTCGTTTGTCTTCACTCACACAGTCTGGAGAGGTGCAGAAGAAGTTGTGCTGAATACTGAGTTTTGTCAAACATAAAGGGTGATACTGCTTCATTTTATAAATAAAATATGACAATGCTTGGCAAGACTGACTGAACTTTTGTCTTGATGACTCAGCCAAGACTCAGGATCTTCCACTCTTGTCAGCTGTCTGGTTTGATTCTGCTGCTACTGTCACTGCTGCCTGTAAATCCAGGGACGCCTCTGGAACAGAACATTATTGGATACTGATTGGCTACTTGGGTAAAATAACAGCCTAAGGGGAATTCTACTTCTGAAGGAAGGCATGGCAGTGTCTGGCTTTGAAATTTTCTCAGAAGGGTTCCTAAGGGAATAGCTGTAAATTTCTCACTTTCAGGAATATGAAAATGCTACCACTTGGCCTAAGTTAGTCTTACTGTACACAGGAGTCATGGACCTTCGGACAATATCTGGGCAGAGTCTTGCCTTGATATTTTTAGCAACTTGGAAGGAAAAAAAAAATCTTAGGTTTGGTTGTTAAGTCTAGAAACATTCATTTCCAGGGGTAAAATTACTACTGAGTTATGTTTCTTAGTATTTAGCAACACGGGAGCTCATTTTAAGCGTCATGTTTTCTTCAGGGGTACATTGGGTTGGAATGCAGCCGTCTTTTTGAAGGCTGATGTAATGAAGCACTTAGTCTTGATCCTTTTATGAAAGTTTTCAAGGAACTAGCTCCTGTACCCCCACTTTCTGGACTCTGATGAACCAAAGTGCGAAATAAAGCTGATGGTGTCCTTTTTCATCATCCCTTTGAAAATGGAATGGAATTAAAATTGGTACTTAAAATTAAATGAGGTGAGGTTCCACGTATCAAGTAAATATAAAGTATTTAAAAGAAAATGCTACAGATGACAGAAAAGCACAAAAATTGTTTCTGACATGGATAATTCACTAATTCTTGGATGGTATAAGTCACCTACTAATGTGCCTTCCTTGCCATTTAATGGTGGCTGTATCTGAAGAAATATGGAAATTGGAATATTTTAATAACTTTCTATATGAAAGATGATGAGACTGCCTAAATGATTAAGAGGAAGATATGTTATAATGAACTAAAGCCACTCGAGTGTAAGGTAATTTTAATTCAAATCTCCATCTGCTTATGTATAATTAAGACTCATTTAACAAGTTAATGCCTAACAGAGAGAACTGATAAGTTTGATATTAAAGATCTTACGAGAAGTAAATTAAACTGTCGGGGTTGAACTGGTCCTTAGTTTTAATTTCTTACACCTGAAACTTGGTATGAATTTCAGGGTCCACTTCTTTATCCTCACTATTCATTCAACCACGGAGTCAAAGACAGAAGGGGAGGGGAAGTGGAATTATCCTTTTTATATTTTAATTTGGGAGATCCCATCCTGTCCAAGTTGTGACAGCATCTTGACTGATATGAATATTTATACACTTCATATTGCTCACTGTATGGCATCTATATGTCATTAAGATGGTGATTTCAAAGCCACAAAAGTATTTATGCACAGTTGAGACTGGCAGCAAGGTTAAAGAACCTCAGAAAATAAGAGGAAAGCCTTTAAAGTGCCAAAAGGGACTGTTTTGATCTCTAGTGAATTTCATGAGCTTGTTGACTGCTCAACTTCCTACTTACACTTTTTTCCTGCAGTTCCTGCCAAAGAAGGTCCAGCCATCATAAATACAGTGTCAACTTTTTTGTCTTCCAGCATAAAAATTTAATTCCCAGTGTATGACTCCTCATTTGGAAGAAGATGAATGGTTCTTCTATTTACATGCTTCTTAACATTTTCAGGACTAAATTCAAATGGTAGTCTTGAAGATTCACTCAGCCTTCTTGACAGGATTCTCACTGAGAAGTCAGTGCTCAGCAATGCCTGAGTAATGCTAATGACATGATGGGACCACAGGACTGAACCTCGGTCTTCTTGCTGATTGTCAGCCATCACGTATGGCTTTCGTCAGGTCACCTAGAAGACAACTTAAGTCATAAGTTTCACAGATAGCAAATTAAATCATTGGAACTTTTTAAGTCCTCTTAAGAAATTCACAGCTCTAGTCTCTTTTTAATATGCCTGATTCATTTCTTATGACTATATCCTTTGCTTGATTCTTTTATTTTATTGACCCTTTAAAGGTCAAGTAATTTGCTCAAGTTCACAAAGTTTGTAGAGAGCTGAGTCTAGTATTTTGATTATTAATTCAGTATACTTGCCATCATTTCACTTTGCCTCTTAGATCTATCAAATATACACTCTTTCTTTCACACACATATACTATTTATACAAATATTTATTTCTTTTTCTCTCTCTGTGTGTGCATGTATATAAATATATATATACAGGTATATATGATATATATTTTATATATATATAGTATAAATGATATAGATTTTATATATATATATGGCAAGTACATACATATATACTCACACAATTGAAAATATCATTATATTAACAATGCCTTATTTTATCTTCCATTACTTAGAAATATATTTTGGAAGGAAAGTAAACATTTGTTAGAACTTTCAAACTATGTATGAAAGCAAAACCCACATATGAAAGAAAGTCTGATTATCCCTCTGGAAGTGTATACTATTTTTGCTAAGAAGTGTGTAGAAAGCAGTGTCTCTAGCAAGTTTTCATCCATCAAATTATTGAAAATTTGGCCAGTCACTTAGCATGTTCATGTTCAATAGACCCATTTGCCTCCAAATTGCTCCCTCAGTAATAGGCCTCCCTTGGCAAATGTAGTCACTACAACTGGAGATTCTCCTCAGAGATAGTGAGATCCTAAGCAAATAATTATTTATTTTCCATACAACTGTACACTTTCATGCATTGTTGTAGGGAATGCAATTGTTGATAACTTTCTGGAGGATATTTTAAGAATATAATTCAAAAGTCTTGTAAGTGACATCATTCTTTAGCAGGCTTACTCCTGGTTATTCATCCAAAGGAAATAATCAAATTAGTATACATAGGTATATGAACAAGTATGTTTATTGAATCATTATTTATTATACCAGCAGCGAACAATAAAAGAAAGGGAAAAAAAGGCAACTGTTAAATAAATTATGGTTTATCCATGTAATAGATACTCTAAACACTGAAAATGCTACATATACACATTTATTGTTATAGGTAGATATTTAAAATATATCATTAAATCAATCAGGACATAAACAGTTTGTATCATATGATCTGATTTTATTAAAAAATCATACATATGCATAGAAAGAGGTTTAGAAGGATGTTGTTTTAGGTGGATTCTTCTGGTTGCAGTAAATGGAAACTTTCCTAGGTTGGTATAATAATGGTGATTCATCATGAATCAGTATGAATTCATTTTGAACTGCAATAGTCAAGCATTATGGAGATAGCAACTAGATAGTCACAAGATTTTCCTATTTTGAGAATGCATAAACCCCTACTCTAGTTCTTCACCATTATAAAGACTCTTTCTCTTTCTCTATGCATGTTTGCATACATCAGCTAGTAACTGATGATCTCCCCAAAGTTCCAGCTCTAGTTTTTAGCAAATCTGATTGATCCACTTGATCATTATTCTTGTTTGGACAATGCTTATATGCCAAATCAGATCACTTCTTAGTCATTTGGCTGGCCTTCAGTTTGGATGACCTTGGTTAGATGTCCACCCTCTGCTCCAATTAGCTATGGATAGGGATATGGGTTTTCGCAGAACCAGAAGGTGACCTATGGGGGAAAATGACTATAATTCAATAGCAAATAACCAAATATACTTCAGTTAAAAATAGACAAATAACTTAAATAGGCATTTTTCCAAAAAAGACATACAGATGGCCAACAAATACATGAAAAAGTGCTCAACATCACTAATAATCAAGGATATGCAAATCAAAACCACAATGAGATACCACTTCACACCTGTTAGAATGGCTACCATAAAAAAGACAAGAGATAAGTGTTAGTGAGAATGTGGAGAAAAGGGAACCCCTGTGCATTATTGCTGGGAATGTGAATTGGTGCACCACTATGGAATAAAGTATGGAGGTTCCACCCCAAACTAAAAATGGAACTGCCACACAATCCAGCAATCCCACTTTGGGGTATACAGTTGACCCTTGAACAACGCAGGCTTGAAATGCACAGGTTTACTTACGTGAGGATTGTTTCTTGATAAATACAGTACAGTACTGTAAATGTATTTTATCTTTATCATTTTCTTAATACCATTTTCCTTTTTCTAGTTTACTTTATTCTAAGAACACTATGTATAATACATATAACATACAAAATGTGTATTAATTGACTGTTTATGTTATTGGTAAGGCTTTTGGTCAACAGTAGGCTATTAGTAGTTGAGTTTTGAGGAGTCAAAAAGCTGGTGCCTCTAACCTTCACGTTGTTCAGGGGTCAATTGTATGTGCAAAGACCATGAAATCACTACTAACTTGAAGAGATATTTACACCCTTATGCTCATTGCAGTATTATTCATAATAGCCAAGACCTGGAAACAATGTAAGTATCCATTGATGGATGAATGGATAAAGAAAATGTGGTATATGTACACAATGGAATATTTTTTTTAGCCATAAAATGAAGGAAATCCTGCCATTTGTGACAACATGGATAGAACTTGAGGGCATTATGCCAAGTGATATGAGACAGCCAGAAAAAGACAACACTTATATGTGGAATTTTAAAAAGCCAGACTCATAGAAATGGAGCAGAATGGTGGTAGCCAGGAGCTCAGAGGTGGGGAAAATGGGGGAGATGTTGGCCAAAGTGTACAAACTTCCAGCTGTAAGATGGATAAGTTCTTTGTATCTAATGTGCAGCATGATGACTATAATTAACAGTACTGTATTGTATACTTGAAAGTTGCAAAAAGAGTAGATTTTAGTGTTCTTACCACAAAAAAATGGTAATTATGTGAGGTGTTGGATGTGCTAATTAACCTTATTGTGGTAATCATTTGACAATATATACATGTATCAAATTATCATATTGTATGCCTTAAATCATACAATGTTGTATGCCAATTGGCATATTTCAATGAAGCTAAAATTTTTTAAATAGGGAAAGAACAATAAAGGGACATTTTTTAAAAAAAATTGTTGGGCACCAAATGAGGTTGTGTACTTACTAAAAATATGTATTTCTTATCATCTTAGGATGCTCTGAACTGGCATGAATAATTAGTACTGTGATGAAATAAATTCTGCCAAAAATTTTTTTAAATATCAAGCATTGGTAATTATGCAGAACATTGAGAATTCTCATACACTGCCAGTGGGAATATAAATTGTTATAATTACTTGTTTCATATCTGTAATGTTGAACACATATATAATCTAAGATCCAGTAATTCAACTTTTGGGTATATACCCAATAGAAATGATTGTGCCATGTATACACGAATGTTCATAGTATTATTTGTAATATTCAGGAATTGGAAACAACCCAAATGTTCATCAACTATAGAACAGATATATAAAAACTGTGGTAATCTCACAACAAATATGCACAGTGATGAAAATGAACTACAAATACACCTAACATTGTGGATCAACCTCACCAACCAAATGTTCAATAAAAGAAGCCAGACCCAAAGAATATATTACCCTCATTATACAAACGTCAATAACAGGCAAAATTAATCTGTAGTGTTAGAAGCCTAGATAGTGTTTACAGTTGGAAAGGAGGGAGTGGTAATGGATTCTGGAGTGCTGGTCATGTTCTATCTGATGGTTATACAGGTGGGTCCATTTTGTAATAATTTATAGAGTTTTCTACATGTGTTTTACTTTGGTACAAAAGTTTAAAATATAAGTCATTAGTAAATAATTTAAAAAACTACTTGAAAGGGAAATATGGATGCCATAGATATTCTTAAGCTTAGCTTGTTCAGTAAGGTACACGTAAGACTGCCAGTGGTTATTTCTGATGGCCATAGATGGGTCTCTATTAAAAGCAGGCCTTCATTCCAAATATTTTCCCCCTTATAGATTCCCTAATGCTGTCAAAAGTAGTCACCTTACTCCACATTCTTTGTAATCATCAACACTCCCTTAGTGGACAAGTGGAGCAACTCAGCAACTATCTGGTTTTTTCAAATAATGATTTTGACAGATAATTAATCCTAAGCGACTACAGGTGATATACTGCATGACCACATTACTAAGGTCTCATTTTCCATCTTCAAGGAGGGCATGAATATGTTCACATTCAAACAGGAAAGTAACTTTATTCTAGAATCTTATGTGGGGGCCTGTTTACTGGGACCATATCTAGTACCAAGAACAATATTGGTTAGAGTCAAAGCAGGAGAATAGCAATTGCTTCAGAAAGGATGAACACCCACCCTTTGCATTGACTTGGATGGAACTGGAGGAGATTATGCTAAGTGAAATAAGTCAAGCAGGGAAAGACAATTATCATATGGTTTCACTCATATGTGGAACATAAGGAATAGCGTGGAGGACCACAGGGAAGGGAGGGAAAACTGAATGGGAAGAAATCAGAGAGGGAGACAAACCATGAGAGACTCTGGACTCTGGGAAACAAACTGAGGGTTACAGAAGGGAGGGGGGTGGGGTGATGGGGTAAGCGGGTGATGGGTATTAAGTAGGGCACGTGTTGGGATGAGTACTGGGTGTCATACACAACTAATGAATCATTGAACACTACATTAAAAACTTACGATGTACTAAAAAATAAAAATAAAATTGAAAAGGTAAAAATATAAGAGAGAGTTTAACACAGGGAAACCATCAAGGGAGATGCAAAAGTCAAGAACGAGATAATCTAGAAATTAGAAATAGTGGGATGCCACAATCATTCCTGGGCATGTGTTAATGGGTGTTCAGTGGCTGGTGTCCCTTGGAATCTGGAGCTGAGGTTGGCTTGTCTGCTGGGAGCTATAGCCGTGGAAGGTAGAGAGGTGGGAGAGGCCAATGAAGGTTAAGCTTCAGTGTCACTCAACTGTTCTCCAAGACCCTGGGAGAGGCTCAGGGGGTGGGTTCACATGGTCACATGTTTTTGTAAAATTAAGATACGGTAACTGTCATCAGTTAAGACTACTGCTTTTTATTCACTCAACCTTCTTTCACATTTCCCCTCACTGTCAGGTGGTGATAGAAGGGCCGTGGACATTTTGGAGCTCAGACTAAATTGATATTTGAGGCTCAGACCAAAGAGGTGAATGACATAATTATTTCTGTTATATACGTATTAGGTTATTTCTAGCTGTCCTGGCATAGGAATTGTTTGTAGAAATACCCTCTATTCTATTCTAACTCACCATGCGATACTATACAAAAGAGAAGGGCTAGAGCTCACATTGTGCTGTGACTTTGTCCTACACTTCCCAGCAGGAAAAGTACAGGAGTAGTGGAGGAGAAACAAGCTTTAAAATATACAGAATTAGAAGCAAATCTAGGGTAGAATTTTCAAAGATTTTTTGCTCATGTATGGAAGAAACTTGAAAAAGGATTCCCAAATTTTATGATAATCCTAAAAATTTATTTGACCTTACCAATATAGGTTCAAAAAATGAAATGTTTTAAACTACTAGAAATAAAATTTTGATCAACTATGATAAAGGAAAAATTGAATTACCTTTCTATTCTCTCTATACAAATAATCACAAAATAATTGTCATGTAAAGAGGTGATCTAAGGGTAGGTAGCCAAAACACAGAAGGAATAGATATTAAACATATATGTTTGGCAGATAATTAATCAAATCTTAATTTAAAAATTTTGTGATATTTGTAAAGTTTACAAAATTTGTAGTAGTTTGTACTTCCTTTCTACTTTCTAATGAATATTTACTCTTGTGTCTAATTTTGAACTCATAATTTTTTAAAAGATTTATTTATTTGAGAGAGGGCAAGAGAGAGAGCCCGTGCACACATGCACGAGTCAGGGGAGGGGCAGAAAGAGAGAACTTGATGTAGGGCTCAATCCCATGAACCATGAGATCATGACCTGAGCTGAAACCAAGAATTGGGCACTCACTGACAGAGCCACGCAGGTGCCCCTTGAACTCATAATTTTTAAATTTATTTTTTAAATTAGAACCTCTGAATGTTGAAGCTGCACAAAACCTGGCTTTTTTCCCTGAAGAAGGAAAATGCCATGGCTTTCCCTTCCCTTCCTCCTGTCCTCCTTTCTCCTGTCATTGCTTACAATGACTGAGCCCAACTGACACAAGAGTTTGGACATATAGTCCAAGGGCATCTGCAGAGTGGGGAAGGGAAATGCACGGGGATGCAAACAGACCCAAAACGTCATAGCAGGGAAGGAAGGAAAGTGGGTCCTTTTACATTCTGTTGGTAGAAGTTGAAACTGTACCAGTTTTGTGGAGGGTAGTATTTATGATAGTAACCATCAAAATCACAAATGTACCTACACTTCGACCCTGCAACTCTACTTCTGGAAGCTTATCTGAAATGTACTCACTCGTGCAGGAAATGATATATTTATAAGGTTATTAATTAAGGCATTGATTGCAATAGTTAAAGATTAGAGGCAATCAAAATATACATAAATGGGTGATAGACGAATACATTTATGGTATATCAATACAGTGTAATACTATTCCCTTTAAAAAGGAGGCAAACAAAAGAAAGAGGAAGCTCTTTATGGATTAATATGGAATTATATGAAGTAAAAAGGGTTTGTTCACTTATGCTATCATCGATGTAAATAAAGATCATAATCCTTCAAGTGAAAATCTAAAATTCATAAATCTCTGATCACCAAATATTTTTTCCATAAATAATTGAGTTGCAAAATCTGACTTGAAGTTGCATGGGATTATTTATAGTTTAAATGGTCATATGTTTCATTGAAGAAATAGTTAAGCATTTGGTTATGAGGTGTTTCCCAGATTCTATTGGGGATGTTTCTAAAATCCATTCTCCAGGCTTGAAAGTCGCTCCAGAGGAGCTGGGGGGACATGTGAGTGGGATGCTCTTGCCTTTTACTTTTAGTGAATCAGGGATATGACATTTGCAAACCACCCCCCACTCCCCAGGGCACAGGAGGAAGAAAGGGAATGAAAATTTGATATATCCCTCACTTCCTTGACACTTACTAGGTTTCTGTTCATTGCTCCTCTCCTGGTAACCAGACCTTTGTGGCCATAGAGGAGTCTAGGTAAAAGAAAGAAAACCAGTGGATGGTATGATTGGTGCCCCCAGCACATATTCCTCCAGTCCCTGTCTCCTATTCTAAATTTCATATCTGCTTTTTATTTATTTTTAAAAATTTATTTATTTATTTATTTATTTATTTATTTATTTATTTATTTATTTAT